>NW_010107939.1:0-25581 GCF_000699245.1 Pterocles gutturalis
TTGGACCCCAGCCAAGGGCTAACCCATTATGATGTATTATATATAGAATACATATTTACATATATATAATCAAATAATTGTGTTCTGAAATTTCTAAAATTTCTCTATAAGTTGGATGCTCTATGAGACAATATGGTGAAATTACAATCTTAAAATAATAGTAATGATATCATAGAAATAAAGAAAGAAAAAGATCCCATTCAGACGGGACGCTTACGTATCAAGTGTAAAACGTGTAACTGAAGAAATCTCAAAGATGACAGTGAAAGGCTAGGCACCTCATCCCACAGCCTGTCACTGTCATAATGAGCAGATAAGTTCCAGCTGGTTTGAAATAAAGAATAAGATCAAGATCATTTCTCTAAAATTGAAATTAATTGCCCAGAGAATGTTTTCAGTATTTGAATTAGACAGTGCTGAATATGATGATTTATGATATTTCATGTATGTTTTTCATTTGAGAAACAAGTGTTAAATTACAGTTTAGATAGATCATCTCATAAAGTTTTGAAGGTCTTAGTCCTACTTAGGACTTTGTAGGATGTTGATCTACTAAGTGTCCTAACATTGTAGGCCTCCAAAATTCAGATAAGCATTCAAACACTCACATCTTAATTTCAGTTTTCATTATGAAACTTTTTGAAATTCGATAACGAGGTGGAGAATGAAAGGTGAGTTATGAAAAAAAAAAAATGAAAGGTGAAGAAGCGTTGGTAGGAGATGAGGGTGAAATTAAGAGTCCAGCATGGGTAGGAAATGCAGGTGAAACATCCATAATTTAGAGACTGACTGTCAGGCCTTCCCTAATGTTATCAGTTAAGCACTAATAAAATATTAATACAGTCAAGTGAGCTGCTCAGATGGTGTACCTATGGAATGTTCTAAAAAGCTGAGAAAAGACTAGAAATAGATGTGAAAGAGATGAGACTAAAAGGGACAAAGACATAAACCATGTCTGAACAGAAGGTGTGAAACATAATAGCATGTGAAATAAATCAAGAAATGTGAGAGGAAAATACCATCTCATTTGTTTCATCTATTTTTCTTTTAGTGGATGAGCTACAAAACAAATATAAATGAGTCCATGTTAGCTCTCCTGTTTTCAAACGAATAAATCAAATTATTTTAACATCCTTAACTTGTATGAAATTAAATCAGATGACAAACAATGAGTTTGTAATCAGTGTCTCATGTGAGAATCAGCCTATTTATGATACATTATTTGAAGAGCTATTGTATAGCAGATAATAGTGAATGAAACAGGGAGAATTTTAGTGAAAATAATCTAATTAGCCAATAAGAACTCTCTACAATCAGTTAATCACTCTGTGACTAAATAATTTTGTAACACTCAGGAAGGTAAACATCCAATTATTCATTTTGTTTATAATTGGTTGAAAAAAAATTTTGCTTACTTTATCTGGGGTTATCATAAATTATATTTAAACAGATAGTTTGACTTAAACTTTACCCCCACAATGTATATATACAGACACAGTAATTACATCTTTTAACAAAACCTTTTATTTTCCTCTTTTTCTTCTTTTCACATCTTCATCCTTAAAACTCTTAGAAAAGACAAAGTCACTATATTTAAGAGAAATGAGAGTATACTGTCTTTGTACAGCAGGCTTTAAATTTTTTGTCAATGAAATAACATAACTGAAAAACTTGTTCAAGTAGTGCATCTATTACATAAAACAAAGGAGGCCTATCAGATAAATGTATATTACTAAATGCCACCTGTTTTTGCATGTAAAGCTTGGTTTTAAACTGCCATTCTAGAAAGCAATTTAAATTAAAACTTCACTTTTAGTCTAGATTTCATTGTCACTTTGGGGTGAAGCCACAATGGGAAGTTTAATAAGTAAATATGCTTGGTTTGGAGCGCTTTTATAGCTTTGTATATAATATCTAACTGGAAGTGATGCAACTACTTTTACCTGTCTGAACAATGTCTAACAGCTTTAAATTCCCTAGCATGTTTGACCCAGCCTCCAGCTGACTTTCCAGGAGATTTCTCTCTCTTGTAGGATTTGTTCCATTGTATGGGGTTTGTGTGGCAAGGTTTTGGTAGTGGGGGGGAATTACAGGGGTGGCTTCTGTGAGAAGCTGACAGAAGCTTCCTACATGTCTGATAGAGCCAATGCCATCCAGCTCCAAGACTGACTGCTGCTGGCCAAGGTCGAGACTGTTGGGGATGGTGGTAGCTCCTCTGGGATAACATAGTTAAGAAATGGGGGAAAAAACAAAACAAAACTGTGAAACAACAGCTGGGAGAGAGGAGTGAGAATATGTGAGAAAAACAACTCTGCAGACATCAAGGTCAGTGAAGGAGGAGGGGAGGAGGTGCTCCAGGCCCCAGAACAGAGGTTCCCCTGCAGCCCATGGTGCAGCCCATGGTGAGGCAGCTGTGCCCCTGCAGCCATGGGGCGTAACGGTGGAGCAGAGATACACCTGCAACCCATGTGGGACCCCATGCCAGAGCAGGTGTATGGAAGGAGGTTGTGACCCTGTGGGAAGCCCAGGCTGGAGCTGGTCTGCTGGCAGGACCTGTGACTCCGTGGGGGACCCACGCTGGAGCAGTCTGTTCCTGAAGGACTGCACCCCATGGAAGGGACCCACGCTGGAACAGTTTGCGAAGAACTGTAGCCTGTGTGAAGGACTCATGTTGGAAAAGTTCATGGAGGACTGTCTTCTATGGGAAGCACTACATGCTGGAGCAGGGGATGACTTTGAGGAGGAAGGAGCGGCAGAAACAACGTGTGATGAAACCCCCATTCCCCGTCCCCCTGCTTCACTGACAGGGAAGAGGCAGAGAAAATTGTGAGTAAAGTTGAGCCCGGGAAGAAAGGAGGGGTGGGGGAAGGTGTTTTTAGATTTGTGTTTGTTTCTCATTATCCTACTCTGAGATGATTGGTATAAATTAAACTCAGTTTCCCCAAGTCAAGTCTGTTTTGCCTCTGATGGTAATTGCTGAGTGATCTCTCCCTGTCCTTATCTCAGCCCATGAGCCTTTCATTGTATTTTCTCTCCTCTGTCCAGCTGAGGAAAGGAAGTGATAGTGCGGCTTTGGTGGGCACCTGGTATCCAGCCAGTGTCAACCCACCACAGCCGTGTTGTCTGACCCCTTCCAGATGTCTGAGATACCCTATAACATGTCAGATGAGAACAAGTCTTTATTGTTTAGACAGGTGAATGGTATCCATGATGTCTTTCAAGGGTTTTAGCTTAGTCTCAGACCTGTTCTGAGAGCAACCACAGATCACGGTACAGAGCAAGGCTACATTGCAGTGAGTTTAAATGAAATATAACTGGCATGAATATAGTAAGAACAAGTTTTGCTGTGCACACACCCTATGTGAGCAAGAAGTCTGATGATTTTCGCTTATGAAAGTGTACACTGCAGATGAATACCAGTCATGGAGTCCCTTTCAAGCTGCAGGCCCTAGACATACTAAAGGAGTTTATGCCTGGGATTGCCTTGTTTCTTCTGAAGAAAACTTTTTAATTGTAGAGTAACACTTCAGATGTCAAAGCCTTGCTGTTTTTAAAAATCCTACAACTCTGAAATGAGAAATTTAAAATTCTGCTCAGGTGATAATGATTAATTCTTCATGATTATTCTTTTCTCTTCTATGCATATGACTGAGGTAGAAATACTGCAACTGAAATTCATAATAAGGATCTGTGTTTGTTTTTTCTTTGAAATTTTGTGTTCTTTATTCAATTACATTTTAGGTTGTCCAGAAATGATGGGTTTTTTTAATCTTTCATCTTGCTTGGAGACAATAAACAAAATCAAACCATCTGATTAAAATGTTACAATATTTGTTTTATCAGTGTGGCACTTTGATATGCAGCCAATTATACTATATTGACTCAATCTTATTCACAAAGTCACTCTTTTTACTCTGGATTTTTTATTTTGTAACTCCTCTACATTCAAATGATGTCTGTCTGTGGATGCAAATCTTTAATGTAGAGCTTCAATAGCTTTTTGATGTGAATTTGTTCTGTTTGGCAGTCCATCCTTTCATTTGGCCCAGGAGGATCTCACAAAGCAGCTTTTTTAATGGCATCTTCAAAAAAATGTCGAGCCTGTATTCATGTGTTAGAAAGAGAGGAACTAATTATGAAAATAAGTTCCCTAAAACAGGACAGTGAATGAAACTACCAAACTCTGTAACGATGAGCAGAGACATGAAACAATAGTAAACAAGAATTTACCTGAAATATCCAGTGACAATTAAAAGACAGGTAGCTCTGCAGTGTACTACTAATGGTTATTCATACACACTTAAAATTTTTATTCAAACAGGAGTTTGACAAAAATAATAAATTATTTGCCAGAACAATTCTAATTTTGTTCCAAGATAAAAAACATTGAGCAGAGTGCCAGCCAACAGTTTGTCTGCCCTTTACAGATAGCTATTCTAATGTATATTTCACTCACATATTCTTTATATTGCAGAGGAATGATTCTTTTGGTCTGTTTGTTGTAGGGAGAAAGTGAAACATATTGTTATGATAAGTCAAAACACTAAATTAAAATAAGGTTTTTTTCTTCCATTTTTTAATCGTTTGAAAATCCTCTATTCTATAATACTGCAGAAGTGTGTAAAAATCAAATATCACCATGAAAAATATTTTTGCATTTTGGATATTTTTTCCCTGTGGCATATGTCCTTGAACAAAGAACAATAAAGCAGAAATGTCATAGGAATGCTTCTGTAAGTGAATGCCTTGTGACAGAACACTACTGGGAAATGTCTGACCAACACAACTAGAAGGCAAAACTATCTTAGAATTTCCTGTGCAGGTAAAAAAAAAAAAAAAAAAAAGAGAGTTTTTGATTAGATGAGTGCATGGACTGAGAAACTAATTTGACCTTTGATTAAATAATCTCACTTTCTTGGCACCTATATCTCAATTATATTCTGCTAAGAGAAAAAATAAATTTGGCCATTATTTTAACTGACATGAAAGGGCAGAAAAGAAGGGTTTCAGCTTTCACTAGCTCCTGTAGACAGTAAAATGGGAAAATGAGTGGCCCCTAGAATTTACAGCCTCTTATTACAGTCTGTGACTGCTGCAAGCACAAAGGGGATAATCAGCCTGTCAAGAGACTGTCGCTGAGAATGCCAACGTATAATCACTGCTATTGCTTCAGAAGACTTCTTAGGAAACTGTGGCACTGCATTTGCATTTAAAAAGCCATGTTGTACAATTGTAAAGAGAGTTTATTTCAAAAAATATTGTAAAATAGTCCTTAAAATGATTAATACGTTCTTTCCCATGAATATAATGTAATGAGAAATAAAAGTTGATACTGTTGTATCGAAATGTTAGGTTAAAATCATTAGACTAGTAGATGTTTGCAGGAGATAAAAATCCATTCATTTGGTGAGGGTTATTTCTTGCACAGAGGATGGTTGGTGCTATATTTGCAGAATAATAATACTCAGCTGAATCAAAACTTGTGCATATCAAGTTTTTCAGAAACTTCAGAATGTATAGCATTGTAGCAGTTGTTAGTAGCTCAAAATTGTACTTAGGCTTTCTGCTAGTAGTGAAATTCCTTAACTCATCGAGAGATCTGTTTCACTGAGCCAAGTGTTAAACAGCAGTTGCCTGCAAATTAGAAACCTTGTAAACCACTCAAAAGAAAAATAAAGGCAAAAGGAATGTTATTACATCCCAAGATCTACAAAGAGATAGATGAAAGGTTTTAGTAAAGAGGTCTAATAGCAACAATTTGTAAGGAAATAACAAGAAGCAGTTTTGCAAGTCACTGAAGCTCCACAGAACTGAACCCAGGACAATATTGGAATTCAATACAAGTATAAAGTCAGATAAAAAACTGTGGGCAAGTGAAAAACAGTACTAGAGCTCAATTAGGTAGGAGCCATATGCACACTGCAGAAATCTTCTGGAGCCATCTGGAAAGAGTACACATAAGCAAAGAAGAGCATTGAAGGGTTAAAAGATATACGAAGGGAATTAGATTTCTGAAATAGGATGCTAATCTGCTTTAGGTTCAGCTGCTATGTCAAGATTAGAAAAGGTGTTAAAAAGCCTTAAAAAGGACAAATATTGTGAAAACTAAGGGTGTGATCAAACATTAAACCATGCACCGTTAATATGCTTGACCTGAATCATTCAAATATGAAAGAGAGGAATAAGTGAATTATAATCAAATTATCAAAGGAAAGGACAGATGTTACATTTCTTAAAGAAATCTGTTGCACCAGAATATAAACTGGCAAGCAATTAATTTGTGCAAGTATTAGTTTTCGGTGATTAAATTAAAGAAAAAAAAAAACAAACAGAAAAAGAAAGAGGAGGAGTAATTTAATATCAAAGAAACTGACACTTACTAAAAGAAAAGATTAAATCAGATGCAGAGAAAAGCTTTATAGTAACAAAGAACAAAATAACTGGGTCAATCTAGTCTCCTCATTTCAGGTAGGGATTTTTTTAGATTAATTTTGATTTAACATTACAAATTCTGCAATAGGGAAAAATCATACATGGAAGAAATATCAACAACAAATGACATTCCCTACAGGGAATGCACTTAGACATATATATATTTAGAATTAGGTTGAAAAGGATACTGCTATTTCGTAGGCTTAAAGTTCAAGGCAAAACCAAAATAAGCTTAAGAACAACTGAAGTCACTGTGATCTTGTCAAAGATATTACCCTTCTTTTCTAGCCATAGAAATGTATAAATCAAGTTCTGTTACATTTTGGTTTTCTTAACTTCAAAACTATTTTAAGCTTAGGAAAAATTTCAAATTATTTCAATAGTTATCCTAAAGTAGATGTTGCAGTACAGAAAAATAGGTAACTATGCTTATCTTCTCAGGAGACTCAAACAGACCAAGCTCACCATGATCAGATTCAGTCTGACACAGAAAGGCAATCAAGGCTAGAAATCAAAGAACATTAACCTGGAAGTAAACATCGGAAGCAGAAAAGGTGTCTGAAGACAAGACAAAACATATTGGCTTGAGCACAATGTGGCTTTCAGACACAACTACCTTGTTTTCAAAGTCCTGTGTGTGTCTACAGCCATTTTTGGGGATGCCCATAGAGCACCAGAAGCAAATAGCTTTTGTAGAATTGTTGGAGCTGTACATCTTCAAA
Organism: Pterocles gutturalis; assembly: GCF_000699245.1. Classification (NCBI taxonomy): domain Eukaryota; kingdom Metazoa; phylum Chordata; class Aves; order Pterocliformes; family Pteroclidae; genus Pterocles; species Pterocles gutturalis. Next base: position 7,155 of record NW_010107939.1, read on the forward strand.
ATCAATGCAAGTCAATGCCCTATCCTTAACACGGAACTTCTGAAGGCAGGCAAGACATAGTACAGCAGAATGGCTCATTTTCCACTGCTCTAAGAATCTCCAGCACTTGAACATAAGCTTAAATGTGTTCATCCTCTCAAGATCCAGGGCATAGTCATTTGTGAGGTTAAGGGTTTAGTTAAGTGGTCTTGAGGATCTTTCAGGTAATCTTAAAGGTAATTTTTGCGTATAAGTCTACTGCTAAAACTGATCCTCCATAGAGAGACACAAACAAGTGTTAATCCTCATCCCTTAAATGGTCCCAAATTTAAACTTCACTCAAAACTTTCTTAACATTAATCTATAAAACTATCTTAGGATCTGTCTGATTTCTTCTGTTTAACCCGAGCTATTAGGAATTCAGGAATGAAAGATCAGAGAAAGTGTAAGAAAGAAGGAACCTGTTCCCACCAGTCAGAGATCTCAATTAGAAACATTAATTTCTCTGATTCAAGTTTCTAGGATTGTTTTGATTTACATAATCATTGAATAAGAAACAAGGATGAGGGATTCAAGCCCAGGTCTGCTTCTTCTCAGATGAAGATGCTAACCATTGCTCAATATAAACACTTTACTACTAGCTCACTGTTGCTTCAGTCCTGCCTTTGGTGCACAGTAACTCAGTTCTCATAGTGTTTGCATTCCTACACACATAATTTCAATGTCTTGGTTGGAAGGAATGTCTTGGTAGGAAGGAATGCTGCACCTTTCTCCACCATAGAAGAGATAGAACTGAGGCTTCTAAATATTTAAGGAAGGTGTGAGGAGGAAAGAACAAGGCAGAGTAAAACTAATACACTCCTAATTTCTCTACCTCCTCCCCACAAGGGGTGCAGGGAGATGGGGAATAGGGGTTGTGGTCAATTTATCACACGTTGTCTCTACCACTCTCTCCTCCTCACACTCTTCCCCAGCTCCAGCACAGGCTACCTCCCACAGGAGACAGTCCTCCATGAACTTCTGCAATGTGAGTCCTTCCCACAACCTGCAGTTCTTCATTAAGTGCTCCAGCATGGGTACTTTCCACAGGTCCTTTCACAGGGCGCAGTCCTTCAGGAACAGACTGCTCCAGCGTGGGTCCCCCACGGAGACTAAAGTCCTGACAGCAAACCTCCTTCAGCGTGGGCTCCTCTCCATGGGTCCACACGTCCTGTCACATATTCTCACTCCTCTTTCCTAACTGCTGCTGCCGTTGTTGCAGTTAGTTTTTTTTTTTTTCCCTTCTTCCCAGAGGCGCTACCACCATCGTTGATGGGCTCGGCCTTGGACAGTGGCAGGTTCATCTTGGAGCTGGCTGGCATTGGCTTTGTCAGACATAGAAGTGCTTCTAGCAGTTTCTCACAGAAGCCAGCCCTGTAACTCCCCCCTGCTACCAAAACCTTGCCACACAAACCCAGTACACAAACAAATAAATACATCACTGTAAAAAACAAGTGTGGAAAAACTCCCACTTAGCAATATTATACTCCTCCTGGCAAAAGAACTCAGGATGATGACACCTGGTAACCTTCCTCTTGAAGGAGACAGAAAGTCTCAGTCTTAGGATCCACAGGAGCACTGGAAAGGTAGCAGTTAAGAGCAGAGGAAAGGGTTGGTTGTAGGCAGGCATTTTTATATCATGCTGTTTCTTAGTGAAGCTTTTGTTCTGAATTAATTGGGTAATTTGGATTATTAGACTGTTAAGACATTAATTGTACTAACATTAAGTTGTGGGTTCCATACATACGGTCTGTTCCCTTTTGCCACTAAGGACAAGAAAGAGACAAGTCAATCTATAGCTTCCTAATGAAGAATTGTTAAACAGAGTAGACCCTTCACATGAAAGAAGAGTGAGTGAGGGGGAACATAGTGGCAACGTACAAAGCAATGAGTGGAACTGGAAACAAAGGCCCAATATGTCTTCCCTTTCTTAATACTAGGAAAAGAAGTAATCAGATTTAAAAAATGTAGGTGTCAGTTTAAAAAGAAAGAGTCATGAACTTAGGTAGTGAAATATATTGCCACATGATGCTATGGATGCTCAAAGTTCACATATTTTCAAGGAGAGACAAACTTAGGAAAGAAAAACTCTCTAGGGCTTTAAATATAAATATACTATTTCTTCTACAGGACTTCCAGAGCTACAAATTGTTGGAGACTGTGTTCTGGGGAATTCTGATGCTGCATTTTCTGTTTGAGTACTCCTTCTTAGACTGAAAAGCTGATATTCTTTGACACGTTTGATCTGACAGTTCTCAGTGAATCTATAAAACAATATAAGTCAGCATAATCATACCACTTGTGTTTTTTCTGTTTCAATATATTTGAGAGTAAGGAAATAGTACAAACACTGAAAATAGTTGTAATACTGTAATACTGAGTGAAAAGGAATGGCTTATTATTTGTTTGCATAGGCTAATCTCACTGTTTAAGTTACATTTGAACACATTTTAATGATACTTATCAAAAGAACAGAATCATTTTTTCCTTAGAGAATAAATATTAACTAAAAGGCTTCATATATAAAATGAATGCATATATAACGCACTGCTCTCTTTACTGCTGGTAAACATACATGTGCAATCTAGAAGACATGAGAAGGCTTAACAATATATCAGACTTTAAGCTTACTTTTGCTAAATTTGCAGCATTTCTGCCAAGTTCTGTCCAGGGAATTGGCGTCACTACATTTACTGAAATGGTTCTAAGTAACTAAGGACTTATTTGGGACAGTACCACTATCACCCTAATGTTGCACAGAAATTATATTAAGTTTAAATATAAATTTTAAGTGGTTATTTTTTTACTCAGGAGATTTAAACCAGTAGAAGAATGCTCAGGTTTCATAATAATGTTTCAGATATTAAATTTAATAAAAAGAATAAATATTTTCTTCACTTATTCCCAACACCCATCAGAAACAATTCAGAATTTCATCTAGAGTTATCTAAACCAATATACCATTATGTGATCAACAGCCACCTTTTATAAAATGATGGGAATTAGTACTATCAAGGAATATACAAGACTATTAACATACCAGTTTGAGTTTAATTGCAAGGAAAACATTGTAACAAATCTGTGTAGGAAGTGCAAGTTTCACCAGTGCTAACTCTAATTATGAGAAAGATTGTCTCAAAGACCCTACTGTTTACATGACATAATTAACTTTAGCTGTTAAATCTAGAAGGCAACCTTGCCTTTACAAAGATGTTCTGGTCCATCTTATGGGGTAGTTTTTTGGGGCATCTTTAGGTGTGTGCAAAGATACTCCACAAGTAGGTTGTATATAATTTAGAAGTATAAAAGGATTATTTATTAGTGAGTACACACACAAAAAAAAGAAGATATCTGGGGTTTAAAGAGTTATTAGGCTAAGCGTTAGTGTGGTCATCACTCCTTGTATTGCACACTAAAAGATATGCTCTGTTGCAGCAATGGGGAAGATATTCTGAGAAAGATTGTTTGTTTTTTTTTTAATGAAAGGAAATATTCCTATAAAAGTCTTCACATTTATACATCTAGGAGACAATGCCCAGGGTAACAGTACTAAGAAAAATTATATATTTTAAGATGAAAAGTTAATGTGATTGTTCTAGAACATAAACATCACAGTCCCCTCCTCAACTAGTGTTTTTAAACTAAAAGTTTAATTATCCTACAATCCTTATAAAGTCCCTATAAAGCAAGAAATGGCTGTCATTCATGGGTATATTTCCCCATCTAAATAATGCTATGAACAGAATCATCTGCCCTCACTCACGCATTTAAAATCAGACATGCTGAAGGACTAATCATATGATATTCCAGTTATACCCAACAAAGAGAACCAAGTACCTGCATGGCCTGGTTATCTGAGGTCTTTCAGATACCTTAAGATGAGAAAAATACTTCTCTTATGACAAGTTATATCTCCATTGACATTAAAGAGAGGTGTGGGTGACTAACTCAGATGTGAGAATCTAAATTTTTACCTCTACTTCAGATGAATTGAATCCAAGTCTATTTCCTCCTGCTACAAATAAATTAAGTAGCTAATTTTTGTCCAAATTCAGACTGAAAAGGAGCGCAGCTTCCTTTATGTATCTATCTCTCTATCTCTCTATGTCTCTATCTCTCTAACTATTAATTATTTTTTTTTACTTATTTCCAAAATATCAGAATTATTTTATGGGAAGAAAATTTAGTTTTTCACCCTAGCTGATGTTATAAAATTAATTTTGCAGTAACAAAGATCCTGTATGAGCATTTTCTTTAGGAAGAAGGAAGAGGGAATATTCTAATTCAAGACAATTGCTGAAAGACAGGAATAAGTAAGGATCTTTTCCAGGGTTTCATTTGGAATGAAGAATGTAATGAACTGCTCCAGCTTGCTTAATAATTCATGAATGTTTCATGAGAAAAAGAGACCCAGAGGAGAAATAAACTTATTAGGATGTTGGTAAATACATACTCATAATTGTAGTAATAATTTTCAAAGAAAAAATATGGCTTTAAGGAACTCTTCAGAAGGGATGTTTCTAGGAGTCTAGTCTCTATATGTTTCTTCATTTCTTTCAAACTGAACTGGGGCAAAAAATTGAGATGTTGAAAGTTGTAAGTAAAAGAAAATCTACAAAAGTATTGATTTTTAACATTCTTAGTCTTTCTGGAGTTACAGAAACTGAAATTTCAGTTTGTCCAAATGATCTAAAATGGTATTAGGGGGAGACAATTTGTAACATTTTTTTTAAACATTTGGCTACAGTTTTCCTGTGTAGTACCTTGCCTCTCAGGAACTGTAATTTAGAATCCTCATGTTCAAAGCTCATTAAATTGAAATTGATGGGCAATGGAGAAAATTCCCTAGGGATTTTGTGTCCACAGATCATGAAAGCCCTACCCATTAAACAGTATTTAAAAAGAAAATTCTATGTGAAGATTATTAAATGAGTGCAAAAGAAGACAATACTATACTCTGAATATCCTTAGATAAACATTTCAATTTGCTTTTGTTGATAAGGTTTCTAAGAAACAAGCCTGACATTTTTCTAAGACATCATTCTTATGAAGAGTTGTAATAAATTCTGTATATAAAAATGTGAAACTTCATTTAAAAATAACTGAATTAAACAGAAAAAGAAAAAATCTTTATTTTTTTCAGGTTTTACTAATGTTTTCACCTTTAAATGTTGGGTAAATAATTTAAATAAATGAATAAAAATAAAAGGAGAAAGGTAATTGACTTGTAAAAACATATGACTATAATAAATGAAACTGAACAAAAATGGCATAATTTGATATTATTTTTCCAGTTTTCAGCTGTATAATAGTATTGAAATTAGCTCAATAGGGTATTTCAATCTAAAACCTATCAAGAGTGTTTTTTCTTGGACACACATTTGGGCTAATTTTTGCTTTTATTTAAGTCAATAATATTCTGTTATAAAACACTAATTTTGAGGTAATAATTAGGCATAGGACATGGATCTTGAAAGCAATGGGTCATTGAACATTTATAGTTCAATAACACCTCAGAAGAAGACTCACAGAACTTTGTGAACTTACGCAAGTCCTTGGTCTATCTTGGTGATTTGCATCTCCCAGGAGATTATGGTTATTACTAGACCTTGTAACATACTTTTCCTCTGCAAACAGCAAGTGGGGGTGAAAGTGAAGCCTGAAGCTGCTTGAGACTGTTTTAATGAGTGAAGTCTCCTTGAACCGACTTTCAGAAAATACATTAATTGCAGAAAGGTCTCATAATAATTATAGTAGCTTGAAACATGTAACTCATCTTGGCTATAAAATGGGGCCTACACAATCAAATTATTACAGGCACAATATTAAACTGCCTCCTTTGTGTGGTTTGCTCACACTATTAGCATGTTCTCGTTAGCCAAGTTAAAATATTTAATTTCTACAGATTTTATAGTGGATGGGTTTTATATTGTACTTCAGGGGCTACAGGACTAATAACACATCTCTTCAATATGTGCAGTGAAGCAGCAGTGCATGCAAAAGAGAATATCCTAAAATCAAACAGACTGATAAAGATGTAATAAAGTTTCAGAGCTTCCCATCCCATGAAGAAAAACTTACATAGTATTAGATATATTCTTCATTCTTTTTCTCTTTTTTCCCCTTTTCCTTTTTTTTTTTTTTTTTTTTTTTTTTTTGGTCCTCAAGAGAAAGGCAGAGAATGATGTACTAAGTGATAGACTGGCATAAGTGGGTGATATGAATAGTCTAATAGCATAGAACTGTCATGAGCTTCAAGAGCAAAAAGTTCATGTTGAGTTGAAGACCCATCATGAAAATATCCAGGAAAACACACAGGAGATTTATGGCCAGGTCAGACCACTACTGTAAATTTATCCTGGTTATTTTCATAGGGGAACCAGACAGGTCGATTGAAAAGACGTTCTTTTCCCAAAATACCTGCCATATATAAAAAGCACTTTAATTTTTTTTTTCTCCCCAGAAGATAGTAGTGATGACAGAACAAGTTTTTAGCTATGTGAAAATGTGAAATAATTCAGTCAATTTTACCATCAACTGTAATTTATTCCATTGTTCCTCTGTGCTTTTTCTCCCAGGATAGCTGCTTATGCTACATTGAGTTCTACTCTTAACTTTCCCAGCTGTACATCACTTATGCTTAATCATTCTCCCTCTATCAGAGCATTTAAAAGGTTCAGAAGATATTGAAGATAGCTTTTTCCCTCAAGTTATGTCTGAAAAATCAGGTTATTTTCTGTAACCACAAATACATTTTTCTTTTTGCAGCAAAGAGTTGCAAAACTATGCTAATAAGATATTTTTATACATGCTTTGGTGCTGTCATAATTTCTTTAAAGACTTATTTAATGCAAAATTTCAGAGAAAAAACAATTACCGTTTAAATCAGTTCTAAATTACAATATAAAAATGTTTGCAAAATCTTTCTGTAAGGGTGATTTTATAGTTTCTTCAATCTCCTGTAAATTCTGAGTGAAAGATTTTGATTTACAGACTTGTTAAAAAAGCCAATCTGCTAAAATTGGTCAATATTATGCATAATATAATCTACTATTAATTACCATTTCTTTTTAACCGGAGTTATTTCTTTGCAGTTCTTCTCTTACAAACTACTCAATAAAATGGTCATTTGCTTTTACTACTAAAATATAATACATAACTTTAAAGTTATTCTTTCTGCTGAGTTCATTTTTGGATATGACAGAACCAAGAACAAAATATCTAAATTTAATTGTAGGTATTGTGTTTAGCTGGCACTCTTTACAAACTGAGGGACCCATTACTACTATTAGAGCCCCTTTCACTTCACTTCAGCTACAGGTTGCAACAATTGCTGTTCATATATGAAGCTCACAGTATATCACCTCTATAACTCCAGCAGTATCAGGGATTTTTATATCAAAATTTGGCATACATACCTTTTACTATAAGCACATTCCTATTTCAGTGGGCTGCCAAACTTTTCCTCCAGACTACTCTCTGAAACAAAAAACCCAAATGTGTATGGTACAACTTATCAAGCTTTTGTCAGCTGATTCAGTTTTTTTCAAGTTGGGAACTCATGGATGAAGATCAAGGGAGACAGCGACAAGTACAACATCATGGTAGGCATCTTCTTTTATTACATGGTCAAGAAAGGAATGTAAAATGAGCCATCTTCAGACAACTAGAATAAATCTCATGATCACAGTCCCTGATTATCATGGGGAACTTTCTGTTGGAAGGGTGGTACTGCTGACTGCCAGTGATCCAGGAGATTTTTGGAATGTGTTCAGGAGACTTTCTTGATATAACTGACCAATAACTATGAGAAGAAGTTTGCTGGACCTGCTGCTTAATCTTAAGGAAGAAATGACCAAAGCAGTGAAGGTGATAGCAACATTGGGTACAATAAACAAGAAACTGTGAATTTTAAGGTATTGGGAGAGGGGAACAAGATGAGGAGCAGTACCAGACCTCAGAATAAGGAGTAGAGTCTGTTTGTTTCTGAGTTCTGTTTTGAAGTGTGAAGTGGCCTGGATAGGTAGTTAATAACAAAAATATCCTCAAAGCACAAGAATAATCCATTCTGATATGCAGAAAGTTAAGTGTGAGTAGCAGGAGGCTATTAGTGCTGAACAAAAAAATCCTCACTGAGCAAAATATAAAGTACACAAAAGGCTGAAACAAGGATGGGGTATCCAGCAGGAGTATAGAATCATAGAATCATAGAATTTTTAGGGCTGGAAAGGACCTTAAAGATCATCAAGTTCCAACCCCCCCTGCCATGGGCAGGGACACCCTTCACTAGACCAGGTTGCTCAAACCCTCATCCAGCCTGTTCTTGAATACCTCCAGGGATGGGGCATCCACAGCTTCCCTGGACAACCTGTTCCAGTGTCTCACCACCCTCACAGTGAAAAATTTCTTCCTAATGTCTAGTCTAAATTTACCCTCTTTCAGCTTATACCCATTACTCCTCGTCCTCTCACTACACTCCCTGATAAAGAGTGCCTCCCAGGTTTGCAGGAGTGGACTTAGGAAATTCCATTCAACAGCAGAGGGAAAGTGTTGTGAACTGACTGCAACACCCATTCCCCATCTTCCCTGCAGTACTTGGGGAGCAGAAAGTAGAACAGTCAGGAATGAAGGAGTCAAGTTTAGCTGGTATCACTCAGGAATGAAGGAGTGGAGTTGAGCTGGGATGAAGAGGGGGGAAATGTTTTTAGGTTTTGTCTTTGTTTCCCACTATCCTACTCTACTTTTAATTGGCAATAAATTTAATTAATTATTTTCTCCAAGTCTAGTCTGTTTTACTTGTGATGGTTGTGCTAGTTTTGGTTAGGGTAGAGTTCATATTCTTCATAGCAGCTAATACGGGGCTAGGTTTTGGATTTGTGACCAAAACAAGGTTGATAATTCAGAGATGTTTTAGCTATTGCTGAGCAGTGCTTACACAGAGTCGAGGCCTTTTCTGCTTCTCAAACCACCCCACCAGCGAGTAGGCCAGGAGTGCAGAAGAAGTTAGGAGCGGACACAGCTGGCACAGCTGACACTAACTGACCAAAGGGATATTCCATACCATATGACATATGACATCATGCTCAGCGCATAAAACTGGGGGAAGAAGAAGGAAGGGGGGGATGTTCGGAGTGATGGTTTGTCTTCCCAAGTAACTGTCATATGTGATGGAGCCCTGCTTTCTTGGAGATGGCTGAACACCTGCCTGCCCATGGGAAGTAGTGAATGAATTCCTTGTTTTGCTTTGCTCGCACATGCAGTTGGTAACTGATCTCCTCTTCTTTATCTCTAGCACAAGCTTTTTCATATTATTTTGTCCCCCCACCCTGTTGAGAAGTGACCGTGAGGCAGTGGCTGGGTGGGGTGTGGCAGACAGACAAAGTAGATTCATCACAGAAACATTTAAAGATGCTGAGGGAGCTGCTTGATATAATTTTGAGGTCAGCCTCTATCAATTTTAACATGGTGATCATGGTGATCAGGGGAGTTTTCTAGTAACCGGAAAGTCAAACATAGCATCCATTTTCAAAGGTAACAAAATAGTTTCGAGTAACATCCTGTTTCACATAACCCGAGCTTCAAGGAAGCTTATGGAGAAAAAAACTCCTGAAGATCATTTTCAAGAACATGAGCAAGAAGGCAGTTAACAGCATGTGTTTGCTAAGCATAAATTATGGCTGACTAACTGGATATCTTTCTTTGGTTAAATTATTTGCTTGGTGGATGAGGTGAGATCAATGGTGTTGTTTGCTTTGACTTTAATAAGACTTTTGTCACTGTCTTCCATAATACCCTTATAGCTAAACTGTATGGTTTGGACAGGTGGACTTTGAGGTGAGAGAACTGGATGTTAGGCTCAAAGTGTGGTAATCAAAGTTCATCTGGAGGCAAATAATTATTTATGTTCCTCAAAGATATCTAGAACTCTTCTTGATACTGGAAATGATAATATTTAAAGTCTGCATCTGGAAAATGTGAAGGAAAGCTCCTTCAGGGACTTTGTGAATAGTATCAAAAGAGGAGGGAGCATTTGATGCACCACAAGGAAGGGCTGCTATTCCAGTAGTCCCTGACAGAACAGAGAAATGGCCTAACAGGAAGCTCATGATGTTCAACAAAGTAAAATGCACCCACACAACAGTATAGGCTGGATACTTCCTAATCAAGCAGGGTCAGTAGTGAGGTTAGAGCAGGTTAGTCAGGGTGTAATCAAGTCAGGAACAGAACCTGGCAAGAAAATGGAGACTACACAACCTCCCTGTGCAACCTGCTCAACTACTTGACTGTCCTTACGGTGAGAAAGTTTTTGTTTATATTCACTCTAAACTTGTCTTATTTCAGCTTATGCCCCCTCTCTTTTCCTCCCACCATGCATTTCTGTGAAGAGCTTGACTCCCTCTTCTTAACAAAGTCCACATAAGTACTGGGGGCTACTGTTAGGTGCTCCCAAAGCCAACTCTTTTCTAGACTCACCAAGATTCATTCCTTCATTCTTAGGACAGTTGCTCCAAACCCCAACCATCTCAGTGGCCCACCACTGACTTCAGTTTGTTGAGATATTTTTATGATGGGGCTGGATGAAGCATTCCATATGTAATAAGTGTGAGGTGTTAATCACTTCTGTCAGTCTACTGGCTCTGCTTATGTTGATGTCTTTATGTTGTCTATGTCTCTGAAAAGGCTGATTCCTTCCCAAATACAAGACTTCACATATGTTCTCGTGGAATTTCATGAGGTTCCTGTCAGCCCATTCCTCCATAAAGTCTAGACCTTTCTGAATGACAAATGACAAACCAACTTCAACATCCACTTTACCAGTTTAATGTCATCTGTAAACTTCATTATAGGGCACTCAATCTTTTTTCATTGATGGAGATAGTAAGTAGGACATGTTCCAGAATACACCCACACACTACTCCATTCGTTATGGTCCTCCAAATATGGAACGCAAGTTGTTAAGGACTACTACCTTCTGAGCCCAGTTTTTCAGCCACATAGTTGTCCATCCATACAGACTATGATGTCCTACCTTGGATATATTAATACTGTGGGAGGCAGTTTCAAAAGCTTTGGTAAAGTCAAAGTAAATGTCGTCCACTTTTCTCCCCCTCTCCACAGATATGGTCTTTTCATCACAGGAGGCAGTCAGGTTGGTCAGGAATTATTAACTTTTAATAAATCCATGTTGGTTTCAAATGTCTTCCTCTTTTTCATGTGCTCAGAAATGCATTCTAAGAGATCTCAGGCAGTTATTTACCCAGGGAACACAGTGAGACTAATTAGCCTCTAGTTCCCGAGGTTGACCTTTTGTTCTTTTATAATGATGGGTGCAACATTTGCTTTTATACAGTTGTTAGGGACTTTATGCAGTCTCCCCAACTTTTCAAAGATGTCCTTACAGAGACATCAGACAGTTTTCCCAGTATGCTTGAGTGCAGCATGTCAGGTCCCATGAACTTGGGTGAAATGAGTTCTCTCAAGTAATCCTTGACGTGATCAACATCCACTGCTGTTAATTCTCTTTCCTGAAACTTTTCACTACACGGAGAAGCTTGGGAGACCTTTCTTGTGAAAGCTGATGCAACTGAAAAGGCACTAAGAAGACAGACAGACTTTTACTGAGTGTGCGTGGTAAAAGGAGAAGCAGCAGTGAATACATTTTACCACGAGTTCCAGTTAGATATTCAGAAACATTGTGTACAATTAAGGTGGTCTAACAGAGACAGTGGATGCATCATTCTTGGAAACATTCAAATCTTAATTTGGTATAGACCTGAGCAATATGATCTGCTTTGGTTGGACCAGATGACCTCCCCTCCAATCTCAATAATTCTATGGTTTCTGGAGGTGAAAGTGAACCGAGCCATTGCTGTTGCTCAGATTTTGTTGAAGTCAGCTGCCTGGAATTTGAGCTTCTCTTTTGTGCTTACATTTCTAGAGACACAAACACTTAGAAAGGGACCACAAATTTATTAGGCAAGTGGCCTTTCCTTTCCTTATGTTAAAAGCCAGCCAACTGTGCTGTACTGGTTATATGCTGACAGAACTGCTGTTCAGGAACTTTCTGTCAGGTGAAAATATGCAGCCTTAGAGTTCTCATTTTTGTGAAGATAATTCAATGGGAGTTTTGAAGGATAGCACAAAAATGGTTGCTATATACAAGACAAATGTAACCTTATTAGAGACTGAATTCTAGCAGAGAATGCACATTAAGAATTTAACATCCATCCATGTGTAAATCCACATTAAGTAGGGTCCAAAAGGGCTTACCAACATAATTTTAGAATAAAATGTTTTACCTTAAAGACAGAAAAAGTGTACCATTCTCTGTCTCCTGACTTGTTAATTCAGAAGTCAAGCTTGTACTTGTTCAAAGTCAGACAAACATTTAGGATTATCCTTACCAGAATGTGGATACAGGGACAATGTGGATTACATTGCTCTTCAGTCTCCTGAGAATCTGTTTATTGTCATAAGATATTGTCTGGCCATACATGTTCCATGTATTTGAAAACACAAATCCTTTGTAAATGAAAGGTTTAAATGACACAGCAATAATACAGAAAATTATTTATTATAGTTACAAGCCAAAAGTTGTGCATTACAATTCAAGGAAATATATATTTTTTATTTTGTGTACCTTACGATTCTGAATGAGCTCATGTCATAACTTAGAGACAATCTAGAACCAATTCACGCAAACTTTGTTGTCTGGATTGCAGCTGTTAATGACCTGTAAAAGGAAAGTCAATTTACCCCTTGATAGAGACTACTGTACCAAAGGTAGCAAAAAGCTATTTGAAATGTGAAACATTTGCAGTTCAATGGGGAAAGATATTATTAGTGTGTTCAGTTTCTTTTTTTTTGGGCAAAGAAAATAGGTTTGTCTTCTTCTGTTAATTTTTAAATCACAGACACACACAAAATAGTAGTAGTTTTGTTTTTCTGCTGTTTATTTATGCAAACATTTTTACACATGAACATACATATACAATTTCACAGTTTCTTTCAGCCGTATTTACCACCCCTTAGATCAATAAACTATTATTAAATCATGAAAAACTGTAGCTGCCATGGTTGGAATACTGTCAGGCTAAATCACTTTTTAAAGTAACATTGATATTCCCACAAACCTCCACGGGTTTGCCTTGTATTTGGAAATTTTCTTCATATCTGCCAAGCATACTGTGATTCTTAGCACTAGAGAGTCTTAAATTTTTCACTGAAGTTAATTAATGAAGAATATATTCCATGTTTCTGTCTTTTCATATTATCTGCACACAGATTTTAATTTTTATTTGTTGTTTGTTATGAGGACATCTTGTATGGGCCGGAGTTGTGAGACAGATGTTCTTACAATATTATTTTCTTCCAGAGAAGACCATAAAATATAGTGAAAGAATCTTGAATGTTTAAAGCCAAGTTTTGTTTGAACACAAGAAAGTAAAGCAAAGTTTTTCAAATAAATAAACTCAGAGCAAGAGGATAGAGTTTCCTCTCTACCTCACCATACTAGTCTTGGCAGGATAAGCTCTTTTCTTCAGTCCTATTCTCAGCCCTGTAATTCTTAACAGCTGCCTGGGTTGTGGTGAAATACACACAGTTCTTTTGGAGTGTGTAAAAAAAAAAAGTTTTCTTTCTTTTTATACAATTTTCTCTCTCCTTCCGTTATTTCTGTGTTTTGACTGTGGGTTACTGTCTCACTATATCCCTCTTTCATTGCTGTCTCATTCCCTCCTTCCCCATCTTGAACTTCAGGAGCTTTTTCCAGCTTTGCACACTCATTTACTCTGAAGGAAGGTTAAATTTCCTTGTCTGGAGTGCAGCAGTCAAGGTAAGCTTTCTGCTCCACTTTCCTCTCTGTTGCTGAGACAAATTTTTATAGAATGCACCATATATTTCATAGTAAAGTGTAGTCAAATAAAGAAAACTTTTTCTATCTAATGTATCTGTAATTTCTGAGGTTGGACTTTTTATTTGACGTGCTTGTGGTGGGGTGGAAAATGTGTTTCTTCAGATAGACAGTGAGGTAATGACAGTCACTATTGCACGACTTAAAACAGCAGCTCAAAATATATAAAAAATTACTGGCTAATAAGGGTGTTACAGTCATGTATCAATGACCCAAGATACTCCAAGTTATTCCTTATCTCAATTACACTATGACATCTAAAATACTGAAGGTGGCTTTGAAATGGTCTGTATATTTTAACCAAAAAAAAAAAAAAAAAAAAAAAGATGGTACGCAACATGAAATTAGAGTAGTGTAATGTCTCTAAGATTCCTCATAGCTACAAGAAATAAGAAGTTAACTATAAAGCTGCAAACAAGCACAAGTTACTGCTGTAGTCTGCATAATATATCTCGTACAATATTGTTGCTTGCGGAATACTGAAGATTGTTTGAAGTAATGTAAGGGTTCTTTCTGGTGGGTTGACCTTGGCTGGACGTCAGGTGCCCACCAAAGCTGCTCTGTCACCCTCACCCTCCCTCCTCAGCTGGACACAGGCGAGAAAATATAGCCAAAGGCTCATGGGTCGAGATAAGGACAGGGAGAGATCACTTACCAATTACCGTCACAGGCAAAACAGACTCAACTCAGGGAAATTAGTTTAATTTATTGCTAATCAAAAATCAGAGTAGGATAATAAGAAATAAAACCAAATCTTAAAACACCTCCCTTTATTCCTGGGCTCAGCTGCACTCAAAAATTTCTCTGCCTGTTCTCCCTGAGCAGTGCAGGGAGACAGGGAATGGGGGTTGCAGTCAGTTCATTATCTGTTGTCTGACACTTCTTCCTCCTCATGTTCTTCCCCTGCTCCAGTGTGGGGTCTCACCCACAGAAGGCAGTCCTTCATGAACTTCATCAACATGGGTCTTTCCCATGGGCTACAGTTCTTCATGAACTGCTCCAACATGAATCTTTTCAAAGGAGTGCAGTCCTTCAGGCACAGGCTGCTCCCATGTGCTTCCCCGACGGGGTCGCAAGTCCTGCCAGCAAGGCTGCTCCAGCCTGGGCTCCTCTCTCCACAGGGCCACAGGTCCTGCCAGGAGCCTGCTCCAGCATGGGCTTCCCATGGGGTCACAGCCTCCTTCAGGCACATCCACCTGCTCTGGAGTGAGGTCCTCCAGGGGCTGCAGGTGTATCTCTGCTCCACCATTACCCTCCATGGCTGCAGGGGCACAGCTGCCTCACCATGGGCTGCACCATGGGCTGCAGGGGAATCTCTGCTCTGGCACCTATAGCACCTCCTCCCCTCCTTCTTCACTGACCTTGGTGTCTGCAGGGCTGTTTCTCTCACACATTCTCACTCAGAGCTCTCTCTTCCAGCTGCTGTTGTGCAGCAGTTTTCCCCCCTTCTTAAATATGTTATCCCAGAGGTGCTACCACTGTTGCTGACTGTCTCAATTTTGGCCAGTGGATCCAACATGGAGCTGGCTGTCAGTGGCTCTGTTGGACATGTGGGAAACTTCTGCTTTCTTCTTACAGAAGCCACCCCTGTATCTCCCCTTTGCTACCAAAACCTTGCCATGTAAACCCTATGCACTCTTCCTTTTTATCTCTACTCCTTAAGTCTTCAGGAAACAGGTGGCTACTATTATTTTTGACAACTTATGCATCTATATAATAGAGGATAACAATGACACTTCCACACAGCAAAATATCTAGGCAAATGCGTAACTTCAATAAGTGTTTTGCTCACCTTGTGAACGAAGAGCTGTAGTAAAATGTGGTGGTGCAACAGCCCCCCTCCCCATCCTGAGTAATTTACCTCACACCATTAATAAATCTTACATTGTTGCTAAATTGTAACCATGTGAGATATTTAATCTGCAACATAAAGTGATTCTATAATTTAGCTGTAAGAATTGTTTCTACATGTGATATCTGGAGGGTTGTTGAAATGTATATAGAAAATATGGTGAAATATGGAAATTACCTTGGTTTATATTTGGAATGTCTGTATTTCTCAGGAATAATAAGTTATGGAATTCTTGTTGATAATTATAAATGTATATAAAATATACATTACGTTATCTTGAAATCTGCCTAAGTCACAGAAAGCTTATTGTTAAATGATTTGCTTAATAAAAAAATAATAATTGGGCACCTTTTAAATTTCCCTTGCTTTGGAAGAACAGTTGTTCCATAGATGTCATTCCACTGTACATTGTTCATTTGGACATGTAGTTCCTACTAAAAATATTCTGGAATAGCTTATATAAGCATAAAAGCTTTACACCTGAAAAGTTTAATATCTTCATCTTCTCCAACTCTAAAAATTAATAACTACATCAGAGAAGAAGGCATTTGGACTTTGCTGGGTTTAATCTCATATTTCAAACTCCATAGAAGCTTTAAAACAGTTTGGGGTGAAATCCTGCTCTCAGAGAAATCCATGTTCTGGTTTCAAAGCAGATTTTTGGGCCAGAGAGGGTGCTATGCAGACATTCAGAGTGGTCTCAGCTAGAAGATCTCATCTAGGTTCATGTTCTGCACTGAGGAGTAGTGGTGGGGTGCAGGGTTCTTTCTGGATCTCAGTAAGAAAGGCATAGCAGCAACTATTTTAATGATAATAATTACATAATAAATATAGTATGGCTCCTTATGTCTAGTGTTGCAAACAAAACTATACAACTTGTTTTGACAGGTAGTAGTGCCATCTCTTTCTTAATGCTCACCACAAGCTACACATACCTAGGAACTGTAGGCAGCAGCGGTACATATCCAGAGCCTTCCAGCTTGTTCGTCTTTACTGTTATATTGCTGGTCACTCATGTTAACCTATCTGTACCTCAACCCTAAGCACAAAGCCCAATACAGCTGTCAGAACTTGCTCAAGACCACTAACTCATCAAACATAATGCCTCCTGCAAGTATCTCAACACAGTCCAGCTGAGATTCTCTCCTCTATTACTCATATTTTTTGCCTATGCATGTCAGTATTCTTGTTCACTGCCTTAAATGATAATGGTTCATTTCCTTGCTGGATCTCTAATTACTCCTGGTATCAGGAAGGAATCTAGAAGGGATTGCTCTCAAACAAACAAACAAACAAATAAATTAAGCTATTGAACAAGCTTCTTATTTCAACCTGCTGACATGCAAGAGATTGCATGATAAGTAATGAAGGTAGAAATTGCTACATTGCTTTATTATGTAAGTTGCAGCTTTAGCAGTTTTTTGAGACTGCACACTCAAAAATGTCTATCTAGACTTTCCAGCTACACCTTTTGTGCACTGCAATTTGTGGGGAACAGCTTGCTTCCATATTTCACAACTTAGGTCTTTTTTCTGTCTTGTGTGGAGAGGAGGATGAGGCTTGGAATTTCTCTTCTGAGTATGCTCCCTTAGCAAAACTGTTGGCTTTCTGACTGATGCTAACTTGTATAATCCATCATTAGTTGTAGCTTAGGTAGGGAATAGAAGAATCTTTTTGGATAATTTTGGGTAAACATGTTAATTTTATACACTGAGATTCTGTGTTTAATTCCCTTCTGGTAACTACTGATCATGACACAACCGGGCCAGAATTTCTCCATTTCAATTTTGGAAATTTTAGGTGTAGGAAAGATTATGCAGAGAATTGCATTTGAGGCATTTGCACAGAGGCCAATGTAATTATTAGTAACAAAGAAAAAGAACTACAATTTATTACATGGTTTTCCTCATTATTACTCAGATATGTAGTATATGCACATATGGATATTGATAACTTTTTTGTAAGTACAATCTTAGAAACTTTGCTTGCCAACATGCTGTTTACATGAGATAACTTCTGCTCAAAATGGTCTCAGTTGTGCGCATTTTGCAAATTTTCTAAATTTTATTTGAAAAAAGATCAGAATTAAGGTGACAAGCAGATAATATTGAAGAGTTTTACAATATTGTGATGATGAAAAATGTCCATTTGACTCAGTAAGCTCATCAAAGAAAGCTGCTGAATGTTACACTCAGTTGTGACTGAAATCAAACTTCTTGCTTTAGAAAACAGCCTAAAAGTTTTAAAATCTAGTCTAAAAGTCTAAAGTAAATTTGAAAATACGTAGTTTTGATACTAAATGACATATTCTTTTTAACGCAAAATGTAACATTGATTTTTCTCTGAAAATATTAAAACAGTCTTCTCTAAGAATATCTGGCAGTCTCAACTTCGTCACCAGGGTCAAATACCACTATGTCAGTGACTTGCAGGAGCAGACAGCTCAATGAGGGGCAAAGGCTCAAGCACAGATCATACCCTCACTGACAAGGAACAGTCCTGCAGTGTCTGAGCACAGCAGGCAGAGCATAGGTGCTGATGACAGGGTCCATCAACAGACCCCATCATGGACTGACTTACTTCCTCTCCTCCTCCCCTTTCTTCCCCCTTTTCCCCACTCCCTTCCCTTCCCTTCCCTTCCCTTC
>NW_010107940.1:0-1733 GCF_000699245.1 Pterocles gutturalis
TATTTCTATTTCTATTATTTATTTCTATTTTTCTGGTCTATATTCCACCACGACTTCATCTGCTTTTCACATTTCCATTTTTAACACTCTGTGCCCCTTTGGTAAAACATTCTAATAAAAAAGCCATACTAATAAAAACCATTCTAACAAAGCTGTAGAGTGGTAAAAAGAGGGTGTCAGCC
Organism: Pterocles gutturalis; assembly: GCF_000699245.1. NCBI lineage: Eukaryota > Metazoa > Chordata > Aves > Pterocliformes > Pteroclidae > Pterocles > Pterocles gutturalis. Next base: position 183 of record NW_010107940.1, read on the forward strand.
CCAGCTTGGTGACAGGAAGGGCTTTGCTGCACCACTCCCCTCCATAAAGGGAGAGAACTGGAGCAGTGCCACCTTGCAGGAGACCCCTTTTCCCAGCTTTCACCCCAAAAAGCACTGTGAGAGGCTGGGGGGGATGGGATGCCTGGGCGGTGGGGACAGTGCTGGGTGACACGGAGGGTTTGCGCTTTCCAGCTGAATTCTCAGCGGTGGCTTCTGTCGCTGGCGGATCGAGGCTCGCTCAGTCAAGGGTTTGTTTTTTGTTTTTTTTTTAATTTTTCCAAAACAGTCTTGTGAGAAGGTTTCAGATTTGCAAAACGCTTTCAATTTGGTGATGTTGTTGGAAAAATATTTGCTTCCCAAATCAGCGTGCGGTGTGAAACAGAAGGGCTGGATGCGCGGGGCTTCACATGACATGCGTGGCTCAGGAATGAGCCTTTTCCCACTGCTGGGGAAGCCGAGCGCTCTCCGCGGAAAACAGGATGTTATTGCCTGACTTCATTTTCTTCTGGGGTTAGGATTTCAAATATCACTCGAAAATACCAAAGCTCGTGCTATTCACTGACAGATTGATAGCCCGCGCTGCAATTTGTAATACTTTGGTGAACATCTTGAAATACTTATGTCATGACTGAGGTAAGGTTTGGAAAAAAAACCCAAAAACCAAAAAAACAACATTTGCTTATTTTTGTAACACTTTTTTTTTTTTTTAAATGTTAGGATTTATACTGATATTAGCGTGTTGCTAACCCAAACAGCGCCGCACTCCGCTGTGCTTTTCCCCTCGCCGCTTGGCAAACCTGCACCTCTCCTCCCTGCAAGAGAGCCAGGGCTGTGCGGGTCCTGCACCCCGCAGCAGGATGCGACCCTGGGCATCCAGGCTGAGACCCCCATCCCACAGCAACATCTCCCATCCATGGGCTTGTGCTTCATTATTCCAAAAACCAAATGCAATATCAGCCCCCAGCAAGGCACAGCCGAGCGGCGAAGATGCGCCAGCGCTGGGGCTGATGGAGAGCAGGGCAGGGCTGGGCAGGCAGCAGGGTCAGGGATATTTTGGAGCTTTTTTGGAGCATTTTTGCAGGACATGGGTCCACGGCTGCTGTACTTGCACAGCACGGCTGGTTCTTGCCCTGGGGACGATGCTCCCCAGGGTTGGCCATGGCAGTGCTCATCCTCCCCAGCCTGGCAGAGGGCATTGGGGTACTCCTTGCCAGGTGCACCCCACACCATCTGGCAGAAGCAGTGGTTTTATCATTATTTATCATTATTTTTCATTATTTATTGTTATTTATCATTATTTATCATTCTTCTCGGTGTTAATGCATTTTGCTTGGCTAGGTGTGCTGCGGTCCTTGGGCTTTTTTTTTTTTTTAAGTTAGACCTCTGCAATGTGATGGTCCTCAGGGTTTCTTTTGATATTATAGCAACATTTTAGACAAATTTGCAGGGAAATACACAAGAGAGATGAAAAGTCAGGTTCTCGCAGCATGTGCCAGAGCCATCTGACGGCTGCAGAGAGGCTTTGTAGTGGCAGGTGCCAGAGGACCCCCC
>NW_010107940.1:1747-11117 GCF_000699245.1 Pterocles gutturalis
GCCGCTTTGTGAGCTGTGGGCTGTTACTTGTCATTAACCCCCCTGAAGTGCTAGGGGAGCACAACCCACACCCCTCCCAGAGGAAAGACCTCAGTGGCAAGGCTGGGTTGCCTGTGAGATGCTGTGCGTGGGGGGGGGCTGCCTGCGAGATGCTGTGCGTGGGGAGGGGTCTGCCTGCGAGATGCTGTGCGTGGGGAGGGGGCTGCAGGCGAGGACCCATGCCTGGTAATGTCTCGCTGTCTCCCTGGTGCCAGCCATTGCAGCTCATCTGCTGGCAGTCGGCGATGTGCTGAAAAAGTGTATCTATTGGATTTAAAAAAAAAAAAAAAAAAAAAGGCTATAGGGTGGCCAGATGTTCTGGGCACCAAACCAAAACCATCTGAGGGAGGGGGAGCAAGACGTCTCTTCTAGAATTGCATGAAGCTCTGGGGTTGTCTCTTCCCTGTGCAGAGCGCGGTGTCCTTCAGGGCATGCCTAGGGACTGCAGAAGGCATCGCTCGCAAGGATGGAGAGTTCGTCCGTCTCTGTTTCCAGCTGACCTATGGCAATAAGCTGCTCCTGCATTTGTTTGGGGAGGGGGGCACAGATCTCACTGTTTTGGGGTCCAAAGGGACCATACCTGAGCTGCTGTGCGCAGTGTCTCTCTGGTCCTGGTTGGAGATGCCCTCAGGACAGGAGCATCTCCTCTCAGAGGTGAGAAAAGTGGTACCCTGGAAATATTGCTAGAGATACAGGGGGAAAAAAATGGAGTTTTCTTACACTGTTCCTCTGCCTTCGGATGCTGCAGGAAGGGCAGGGTGATCCACAGTGGGACAAGTCCTCCCCAGCTCCCAGCCCAGCTCTTTGCTTTGCATCTCTCGCCTTCCTTCCCTCCCCTTCCCAAATCATCTGGAGTTTTGCTGCTTGGCCCCTTCTCTTCACATTTCCACCCATTCTTCCCAAACCAGATGTATGGTTTGGTTTGCAAGAAGGGAGCCTTGCGTGACTCCTGGAAGAGCAGCGAGCCCCATAGCGGGAGAAAATTCAGCTTGAAACTGAATAGCTCCCTCCTAAGATGAATGGAAATCAGGGAGCCTGAGGAATAGTGGGAAATGAAGCGGACTGAAGTCCTGGAAACTATTACCTCCTGCTGGTAGCCTAGGACTGTGCAAGAGCCAAGTCCACAGACATCAAAGTGTTGACAAATTAAAATAGTGTCGGCTCCCATGGTGGTGTAGGAAATGGGATGGGCTGATGAAGACCCAATGTGGGTTTTTTCAGAAAAGAGGAAAACGAAACAGGGAAGGAATTTTATCACGTGAAATTGCTGCGTGCAGCAGACACTGAATTTCAACAGTGGTTATAAAAATGACCCTTTAAACCAGCATCAGCAGTATAGTGCCTTCACTTTGCTTGCTTTCTTGTTCATGTGAGCGGCTGAAGAGCCAGAGATCCAGCACCACCAGAGCACACGACCGTGTGCGTGTCCAGGGCAGGTGGGATGAGATGTCCTGTGGAGGAGACCAAGTGACCAGGCTAAGCCACAGACCAGCTTTGGGATGGCTGAAATCAGGTCAGATGAAGTCCTCCTTTGTTCTTCTCTTTATTGAAGTCAAACAAGCAACTTAAAGGTGAAAATCTTTTAAACTGTGAATAGTTATTTATTATGAATATCTATTCCTATAATCTTCGCTTTTTAACAACTTTTTGAAACTGCTTTTTAAAAAAAAAACATTTTTTTGGGGGTGAAAATGTGTTCTTGAAATAGGACCCCTGTTCCCTGCTTTGGGTTGCCTTCCGCACCAGCAAATCAGTGACTCAAGGGGACGAAGGGACAGCGGAAAACAAGCCTGGATAGGCTGGATGAGGTGGACATTGTTCCATGAAAGCCATGACTGGGGACCTTGGGGTGGGGGATTGAAAGCCTTGCCGGCGAGGGGCAGGAGGACATGACCATATGTCTCATCTCTGGACATCGCCATTGGAAAGGCCAAAGGCAAGTTCATGCTTCAAGGCTTTCAAAAGCCACTTTACCAAAATTGATACCCACAATTCCCAAATCCTGCACTGCACAGAGACGTAAGTGACAGGAATAGTGGAGAATTTGGTTACCTAAATGGATGACACCCACTAGAAAAGAGCAATTGTTTTATAAAACTTACGTTTATGAGAGATGTGCACCCTACCAGGTGAATAAATGGATATGTGTGCACAAATATATCTGTGCACATGTTAAGATACCCACCAGTTCTTCCAGCCCAAGTCCAAGATAAAATCCTCGTCCCCTTCCCTTACACCAACCCAAGAGGGGAAAATCTGCTTGCACCGATGAGCATCCCCACCAGCTCTGCAGAAGGACCACAGAGACGATTACAAACCTCGACAGTGCTGGTTACAGGGACATTATCCGTAAAGCATGTAATCCTATCCAAACCTTCCAACAACAGTTTCACGGTACGCCAGAATTTTTTTAGGATATTTTCTATTTTCATCCCGTGATCCCATGTAATACATAGTCTTGGCATTTCTTATCACTTCCAACCATGCATTTCTCAATTTTTTTAATGTTTGTTCCAAATTTCAGCGCTGTGCATCCTTTTTGCCTTAGACCAAAAGCATATCGCACGTTCTCATCATTTTAATTAAACTAGGGCCAATCCAGGGCAAATGTTTGATTTTGACTCAAAAGGTGCATGCAAATCACAAATTCCATTTGATTCAGAATGGAAAAAGCTCCCTGCTACATCCTCGCTGTATACGGCACGAAGCAGCCTGCCAAATTCAAGGCTGCGCATCACTTTAGAAAGCGCCTGTGTTTTCGAAATTAAAAAATGAATTCGCACATTAAGTGTAAGTTATGCATGCATTGTTTTTTTTTGAGATCTGCAGCAAATACCGCCACGGCGTAAAACTCAGATCTTTTCACTTGAGGCAAGTGCCGTTTAAATTTATCAACTCTCAACAAGCTAAAGACTTAAGTGTGGATGCCGGCTGAAATTTGCATTAAATGGCTGCTGGAAAAAAATTTCCTAGCACATGAATGAGCTCAGAATGACTTCCCTGGGTAATGGTTTTCCATTGGAAGCCCTTCCAGTGCCACTGCAGAAATTTCACTGTGGAAGGCACGAATATGCGCCAGTGACCACATACTTGTGAAATACCAAAGCTGTGTCTCCCAGACCATTCCAGGAGGCATGGAGTTTGCAGTCCAGACTTCTTCCTGAATGCTGCAGACCAAGGGTCACCTACCAGCACTGAACTATGCCCAGTACAGTCTTGAGCTTTGGCCAACGCTGTTTCCAGTGAGGATACTCATACCAAAGTTACTCTTGGATGTCACCTTCATTGTAAAACCCACCTTGGAGCTGCCAAATACTCCAGCTCAGTATTTTTCCAAGATGCCGTGCCCAGAGAAACTTCTTATCAGCTGTTGGGTGATGCCTGGTTCTTCCACCATCAGATATCGCCGGTTGGGTTGCAGCCTCTGCCAGGTTCACGGCCATGGGATAGGGCTCATACTCTCTCTTTTTTCTTTCTCATGGAAGCCCCCAGTCACTGGCTTTGCCATGGGCTGGAACGTTGTCTCTCCACCCTGGGAATGCAGATCTTCGTGTTCTGAGAGAGGTCATCGTTATCACAAAGTTGTTCCTTCTTCCTGTTTCCCATTGCTGATGGGATGGGAGTTTTGAACCACTTCTCTTTTTTTTTTTATCCACGGAGAGTTCCTCGACATGACTCTTTTCTCCATGGCTGCCCGTTCAGCCAGGCAATCTCCTCGCCGTGGGAGCCATCTGTGTCCTCTCCCAGCCTGGAGCTTGTCCAGGAGACAAGAGATTGCCTTGAGATTGCTGAGGCTGCATCGCTTCGCCTTGCGGTTTCACATGCTCACAAAGCAGCCCGTTGACTTCCGAGTTGGAAAAGTGTCTGTTGACCTGCAGAGCTGGTATTGACGTAAGCTCTGAAGATGCTGAGGGCTTGGTGCTCCCCAGCTCGCCTCCGCACGGTGCAGGTGATGACGGTTTTATTGTGTTGGCTGAGTGGGTGTCTCCAGTCATGTTCTGCAAACCACCAAGCTTGCTCACCTACGTGCTCCTCAGCTCTGATCGTCCATGCTTTCCTAATTATCTCCCCATCTTCCTTTTTTTCCTCAGAGTCCCTCAGTAAGCAGCAACACCTGCCTTCAATCTTTCTGTGCCATCATTGCTATTGTCTGAGAAGCTGCCATTGAAGGTGAGGTCCCTGTTCTGCTCCAGGACCCCCATCCTGTTCAGCCCCGGATCCTGGCATACCATCATATATTTCCTGCTCTTGAACCTCCTGATGAAAGATTTTTTTATTAAAAATGATTTTTTTAATTAAAAGCAATTTTTTTATGGCTTCTCTCATGGGAGGGCAAAACCTTCCTGCTCTGACAATGACATATCCAATTTCCAGGTGGTTTAATCTTAAAGGTTGGCTGAAACCCATTTCTCTTTCTATAAAATGTTCTATTTTTGTTGAGGGTGTTTCTAGCACCCAGCCCAACGCCACCGGGAGAGGAACCGACAACAGCCGAGGTGGGCAGGGGGCTGGAGGGGGTCCCCACTGCAGAGCATCCCTTGGTGGGTGCTGCTGGGAGCCTTTGCCTGTGAACTCCCAGGAGGCAAAGAAATATCCCAGAAAAGTGATCTGGAGGGCAGCCAGGGTGGTACCTCGCTCCGGTGGGTTTTCAGACCCTCAGCCCCGTCATTTTCCTTTCCTGGGTGTTTTCCTCAGGACCTAAATGTTTTGTCAGTCAAACTGTGTTTGAGTTATTTATTGGGAGTGTGTTTTCAGATGAAAAAATCTACAGGGCTGTAATTTGGATGTAATGTTCCCCAAAAGCCATTCAGGCAAAATTTCTTTTTAACTGTGGCTAATTACGTATACTTGGTTGCTCAATACCAAAAATAAGAGCATCCAACATAATGTTTATTATTTCTCTCACAAAGGGGAAAAATCATAAATTCTTTCTAATGGGATCTTTAATAATAAAAAAGAACATAATCGTTAGTATCAAAAGACGTATGGCTTCCATGGGGTTTGCTTACCAGCATTTTGTCTGATTACATATCTGTTACACTCACAGCATTAATTATTGGAGACTAATTAGGCAAAATTGCAACGTAAACCCTAATGAAAACTGGTCTTGCAAAACCCTCGCTGCATCCTTTCGGCAAGGGGAATTTTTTGCTGGCAGCAGACAGCAGATCTAGCTTGCTCTTGCATTTATCACTCTTCGAGGCACCCAGGGGTGTGACGATCCCGCCGACGGGTGGTCTCACCGCACCCCTTGCACCACTGGCTTTGCTCAAACCAAGCTGGACTATTGATGGGGGAATTTTTTTTTTTTTCCAGCTTTCTGGGTAGCTGTGCATGGCTCTCTCGTGAATCCTCCCAAACGCTGTGCTTCCTTTGGCTGTGTCCGGGCGTTGCGGGTGGCTGCGTGGTGCCCATGACGAGACCCCCGCGGCAGGTAACCCACCTGCAACGTGACCTCCTTCCAGCTGGGCTGGAAGTGCTTACGGCATCGTTCCTCCAGCCGCTGATGTGCTGGCTCAGCTCAGCAAGGTCAGAAATTTCTTCCTCCCCAAGGGGCGGCTGTCCTGGGATGCAACCTTTCACGGGATACATGAAATACGGGGGATTTCTGCTCGCTCGCAGAGTTTTTCAGAAATACAGAAGCACGAAGGAGAGATTAACTGCCTCCATGCTGAGCTTCAGCTCAATATGCTCTGCTGACCCCTGCGCTCTGTGGTGGGCGTGGAAAAAGGGAAAGAAGGCAGGAAACGGTGTTGCTTCTTTTTTGGATGATAGACCTATTTCAATTAATTTGCAATATTTCTAATTTTAGCTTGGCAGCGGTGTAAACCTGCATCTTGAAGGATTTCAAGGCTTCTTACAAACAGCATGCAGAGAAGTCTGCAGACAAGGCGAGAGCACAGGCGATGGCTGAACAGAAAAATTATTTTATCTGCAGCAGTTCCCCTTCCTCACTTGAGATAAACGAGAGTTTTCACATGCTTGCCTTCGCCCATCCCTTCCCTAGACCAAACAAGAAAACTCTCCCAGTCTTGCCTCTTGGGTCATTTCTGGTGGCCTGGGATGGTTCTCGTTGCTCTCCCTGGACCACCTCCAGCTGGTCCCCAGTGTCCCCCAAGGCTGTGCCCAGGCCATGGACCGTTCCCCCTCTGAGTGCTTCCCACCGCGAGATTTCTGCATGTGCCGTACACATGACGCTCCTGTTTATACATCCTGGGACCGCGTTTGCTTTTTTTTGCAGCGGGATGACATTGTGTACTCAGCCCAGACACAACCCAGATTGCTTTCCTTGGAAAGACTCCCTTGTATAATGTTTTCCTAAATAAAAATAATCATTACTTGAAGCTGTGTCCTTTCTAGTTTCCCAGCAAGGCACATCTGAAGTTTTCTTTTTTTTTAATTTATTTTTTTTCAGCTCTTTACATTTTCGCCCGTCATCCATAATCATTAATATTGCACAGAGATGATCTTCGGCACAGTCCACCCCCCATTCCTCACCATCACAGCGATGCCTTCTTTTTCACATTTATTTCGCTGGGCTTTGCGTATCAGTTCAATCTCATCAGGCTAAAAATAAATGTGAAAACTGGGATTTCTGTGCCTAGCTCAGGCTGACACAGCTGCCAAGCAGATGTAGCTGCTTTCCAGTTTTCCTGTTGGTAAAATGGGTTCAGCCGAATCCGTCTGCAGCGCGGTTGTTAGCGCTGGTGACAGCCTGCGCTGGAAAGGATGCTGCACCCTTGGCTCCTTGGGCATCTTCTCAGGCTGCTCCTGGCTGCACAGGCTCAGATTTTTGCAGGTTGAAGTTGCTTTTTATAGGAAATAAGTTACAGGAGTGTAAGGAACGATCCCTTTCTACATTTGCTAGAGATCCACCCTTGTGTGTTGCTTATTTTTTCCCATTTTTTTTTCCAGGAATCCACATTCATTAGCATCCCCATTTACTTGTCATTCGGATAATGTTAATGCGTTTTGAAAGACTTTCTAAATTTCCAGGTTTTAGAAGGAAAGGAATTATCCTGCATCAAAAGAAGTCCTCGTTCCAGGCAAGAATGCAATTTCAGTGCTAATAAATCTTTCCAATACTTTTTTTTTAAAGTTCAAGTCCATTTTAATCAGTATAGTGCTGGCTGCTTGGAAATGGACTTTTCACCAGGGGCAGGTCGTATGAATGTGGTAGGCATCTGAGCTTGATTTATGATGGGTGGAGAAGAAATTAGTACCTCCCACGCACATTTTATCGGCAGTGGTTTGGTGCCTGCTTTAGGGTGAGATGAGCGGGGATGCTGCGGGATGCTAAATCCCATCCCTGAAGTCTGCTGGCAGCTCAGGTTTGAGCAGAAAAATTCTCAAAGTTCATAAAAGTGTGTTTTTCTGTGCATGTGCAAACCTTTTCAGATTTTTTTTTTTTGCCGTTTTTGCCATACAGGTGCTGAGGAAAGCCATAACATCCCCAACTCAGTGGAGCCTTGGCTCGCACGAGACCCCAGCTAGTGTCTGAGTTCTCCTTGCAATCCCCGGCAGGGGATGGAATAAGGGCAGCGCCAACAGCAATGATAACGGCAGCTATACATCACGGATGGTGGGGACGAAGGGCGACCCATAATTACTGCATGGCTTTATTGGTAGTTAATTAAAAATAGATCCAAAGATGTCATGTAACCATTACTTCTGTTTGTAACCAGGATTTAACTCCATCAGACTCTCCGTCCCTCTGGTCGCACAAACAAACGATTTATTCTTCCGCGGTTCTGCTCCATCCCTGGAGGCCAATTAGGAGAGACAACACCTTCAGAGAGGGGCGTGCGATGGAGCCACATGTCTTTGCTGCAGTCAAGGCAAGTCATCGCTTCTGCTGTTTATTCCTGCTCTTCCCCACGGATTTCCTGGGAGGGTTTTGCCCTGCGAGTTGTGTTTTGAAGCTTTTAATTTATGCAGGGAAGATGGTTCTGTGGAAGATAATATTGTGCCATTATCTGCAGTTATTACTGTAATAGTGAAACGGTGATCTTAATAATTACACTCCTAGCGCTAGCGGTTCGTTAGGGGAGGGCGTCTCCGGCTGTAACGATGCACGCTGGCTGTTGCTGTGATTTGCTAATTGCACTCTTGGAATCAAGCACTGACTCGGTGACCATCAACTCCTCTTCCTATAGCATCGTTAGGTCATCAGCTCCCTCACTGCAGAAAGTTTTAATTACAGAGCGTGTTCTCTTTACTATCAATATTTCTTGGTGAGACACGCGGTGTGTGAGCACCAGGAGCCCAAGGGAATCGCAGCGGGGGCTTGCGGGGGTCCCAGAGGAGCAGCCCTCACCTTCCCAGCAGGTGCATCCCTGCGGATGCGTCAAAGCCTCCAGCCTTGCCCACTGCCTCCGGGCTCCGGTGCAACGTGAGCGTGGAATTGCCGTGTAATGCAGCCAGCATCTGTTAAGCAAATAAATAAAATAGTTGTAGAAAGACTGGGAGGTGATGGTCGCTGGAAAAATACAGACTCTGCATGCTTAGTCTTAAATCTTTCTGCTTAGAAAGTAGGCAGGGGAAAGGGTCTCACACCCCCTGTGTGGCAATTTGGAAAAAAAATTAAAATTAAAAAAAATTTAAAAGAGTTTAATTTGTGATTTTAATTGGAGGTTTCTCTGGAGGTTCTGTGCACAGAGGGAAATGAACATTAACAACAACGCGAGCAATGTCGGTGAAGGGGTAGGGACACGCTGGTGCTGGTGTGCGCTGGGGACATGCCACCCCCACCGGGAGCGCCGGCCACTCCTGCTCCCGGAGCAGCGCCGGGATCTCCGACCGCGCTCCCGCAGCCGGTGATGTTTTACTGAACCCACCTGCCGCCCTGCCTCGGCAGTCCCCACGTTCCTTCTCTGCTCCAATCCTTGTGGAATTAATTAAAGGGAGAGAAAGGGAAGGAAAAGGCATTCCCTGCTGGCTGCTGGGAGCTGCTCTGCTCTTTTCAGCGCTGAAAAGAGTGGTGAAAACACACCACTGTTTACAGGGGTGTGTTTTAAGAAATACTTGGGAATGGGGATGAAGTGGGGAATGGGATAAACAGAAGTTTCACTCCAGCCGTCCGTCCGCTGGAGCTCCTTGTTCCCCCTTGGAACCTTACATCATCACCATCTCCGCTACCTTTTTCATCATCACCTAAGATGATGAACAGCTTTTGGATGCCAGCACGATTTTCAAAGTCCGGTCTCTGCTCACCGAGCACTCCTGTTGTGTAATTCCCCACGAAGTTTCCCCCCAGCTTCCAGGGGAGCAGCAGTCCCTGGCAGGAGCGGGAGCAGGGTGGGATGATACCCCCCCCGTGCGGCACAGCTCC
>NW_010107940.1:11148-11526 GCF_000699245.1 Pterocles gutturalis
CGGGGCGTTTGCATTCCAGCAATTGCTCAGGTGCTCTGGCCCCCAAAGCTGCTAGGAGCACACATGTGAAGCTCACGTAAAACAAAAAGAAATAAAGACAAATTTCCAGGGGAGGGGATAAAATCGTTGACCCGCCCTTGGCTCTGGCAAGCACCAGGGAGGTTATCGGCAGTGGGTGACTTGGTAGGCGTCCTGATAAATTGACATGAATCCAAAAGATGCTTTAAGTGTGAACAAGGCTTGGTTTTTCCAGTGCAGGAGCGGAGAAGCGCAGTGGCCATCCATGGTTTGTGCAACAGCTCCGCGCTCATTCCAGGACAGCTCCCGTCGCTGCATCCGTGTCTCTGGGACCATATATATATTTTTTATATATATATA
>NW_010107941.1:0-442 GCF_000699245.1 Pterocles gutturalis
AGGATCACAGGTCAGTAGGAGAGCACCTGAACAGCAGCATGGAGGAATTCCAGCCAGTAAATCAGCCTCATAAGGGGCCCAACTTAAGTGTCTCTGTGCAAATGTGCATAGCATGGAGTATAAACAAGAGGAGTTGGAGACCTGCACACGCCTGCAGAGCTGTGATCTTATTGGCATCACAGAGATGTGGTGAGATGGATCCTATGACTGGAGTGTTGGAATGGAAAGACACAGGGTCTTTAAGAAGGACAGGCAGGGAGATGAGGAGGGGTGTCACCCTCTATGTCAGTGACCAGCTGGAGTGCATGGAGCTCTGCCTGGGGATGGAGCCAACTGAGAACTCTGGGTCAGGATTAAAGGGAGGGCAGGGACAGGGGACATTATAGTGGAGACCTGCTACAGGCTACCCAACAAGGAAGAGTGAGCAGATGAGACCCTCTAT
>NW_010107942.1:0-38277 GCF_000699245.1 Pterocles gutturalis
GTATTTGAAGAAGCCCTTTCTATTGTCCTTGACCCCTCTAGCAAGGTTTAATTCTAAGTTGCTTTCCTAGTTGCCTCCCTACACTATCTGACAACATTCTTCTATTCCTCCCAAGTGGCCAGCCCCTCCTTCCGTGATCTGTAGACTCTCCTCTTGCACTTGAGTTTGCCCAGCAGATCCCTGTTTAACCATGCAGGTCTCCTGGAACCCTTTCCCGACTTCCTGCATGTTGGGATGTTTCGATCTTGAGCTTGGAAAAAGCACTCCTTGAACGCCAACCAACTACCTCTGTGTGTGTATTTCTGTATATGGAAGTACTCCGCAACAAAATAAAGTAAAACAAATCGCTAGTGCTTGTTGTCTTTGGAGAAAAAAAAAAAAAAAAAAAAAAAAAAAAGGAAAAATATCCTTTTTAGTCTCTGGCATGTTTTACCAAAGAGATGCTGAGATATTCCCTGTGTATTGTCCCATCTGCAACACTCTTGGGACATCTCCTGCCCTGTGGTCCCCAATGTGAGAACCACAGATTCAGAGCACACAGAAAGACTGATCAAAGCATGATGTTCATCTATCCCCATTCTCTTCTGCAAGATAGAGGAATGAAGAAAAAGGGAAAAAAATCATATAAAAAAGTGAGCAAGCTTCTGTGAAGCTAGACAGACAAAATCTAAATCTTGCTGCAGCAGCCTTTCAACAAATATTTTTCTCTTGTCTATGGCTGGGGAGAAAAAAAAAAAATGACACTCTATAAATCAAACTGATTCAGCCTAAGCAACAACAGACCAGCAGAAAATTGTTTTGAGGGCAGAAGCTATCCAGAACAGCAATTACAGACTGAGTTAGGTCTCCTCTGGGACTCAACAACAGCCAGTGTGTGGGGTTTCTCTCTTCCCCTTGCTTGCTTGTGCACGTTTCCTCTCTGTTTTGCTCTTTTAGTCGTCAGTGTCATCTCGGGAAGTGTGGCACTGCACTTAATAATTAAAATAGTTGTACCAAGCTTCAGCATGCTAATCCAGCATCTACCTAGGGACAGCAGGCTGAAGAAACACAACTTGAGCAGTGTTCCTGTCCACCAAAAGCCAAATGGAGAGGCTGTGGAAAGTGGGATGCCCCGAGATCATCAGGTGGAGGGGAGGCCATTGCAGAAGGCACCTCAGTAGGGATGAATAAAGAAATATCCCGGAATCAGCCAGGTAGTAATTTTATTTATTGTGCCCTAAGTGAGAAATTACTCAATGACTTGTTCAAGCTACCACGTTGTCTTGGGTGCAAATTTCTGTGTAGTGAAGAGGGCAAGGCTGCTGGGTGGGAAGACCAAATTGCATATTTGAAGAAGTGGCAGAAACAATTTCTACTGCAGGACTGGCAATGGTGGAAAAGGATTTACTGTAGCTCACTTGCCCTTGTCCACTCTAATGGACATCTCACAGATCAGATACACATGTGGTTACTATTAATTTTAATGATCTACTTGAATGAGTTGGACATAAGACCCACTCACCTTCTCTACCACCCCTAGTGTGTCTTCCCACCAGCAGCAATCTGAGCACAAGCGGGTATGACAGGCAGCTCACTTGCAAGATTCCTCCCCTCTTTCCCATCAAACCACATTCAAACATATGTCTCGACAGCATGTTAATGATATGCAAACGTGCGTTGCTATCACTATCTCCCATGTACTCCATATCCCTCAGTGTTTGCCTTTATAGAGCTCAAAGATTGTCTAAGGCAGATATTTTATTTCATGGGAACTTTATCAGTTCCAAGTCTATGCAGAAGGTCAGAATTGAACTGTAGTCTCAGGGGAATATAATAATACAAATGATAGGAATAGATACTTTGCCCTTTTGAAACCCTTTACATCTGGAAATAGCCAATGTGTTAACGGAAGAGTCATCAATAGTTCTCTTTTTAAGTGTGTATCCTCATTTCATATTTGCGAAAATATGGTGTACGATAAATTATCAAAGATCACTTAAAAAGGTCTTGTTACTAACCACCATTTTGAACTTCAAATTAATTTACACCCAAATCTCATTTAAATTAATCAGTTTTTAAAGGTATCTGACTACACATATGGATGTATATGTGAGTATTTATACAAGCACATATACACATGTATTCTTGTGTACCACAAACACACCCACCTGTAAAAATAGCAACTGTATATACAGATACACTAATAATTTTCAGATTTAACTTGTCCCAAACACACACCAGGTGTTCAATAACCATTTGAGGCTTAGCAGATTGCAGAGATACAAACAGCCTATTTCTGTCTACAGTAGCACAAAACAGACCTTAAATCTCAGGCTTTTTTTTTTTTTTTTTCCTGGATAAACACTTGCTGCAAGATAAGCATGAACACTGATACGTTCTGATACCAGGCAAGGAAACAAAAAAAAATACAATAAAAATTGTTTTCTCTTGCTTAGTTTTGATAAAAAAAGCTGTACTGATTTCATTTTGCCTTTAAGTTAAAGCCGTGATAGTTTGATATCAGGCAGAGCAAGTGCAAGAATGGGTCTGATCAGAAAACAAAGGCAACACTTGTATGAGGAACAAAGGAATTATGCAACAAAGTCAAGGTGCAGAGCAAACAGAGAAAAATTTCAAAAATCATCCATGATGGAGAACGTGCATTCCCATATTCTACATACATTCATACACTCATGAAGTCTCTTGGATGTTATAATGCATATTTGGAAGCAATGACACCAAAAATGCATTAGACTGGTCACATCTAATACTTATTCTTTACACTTCTTATGTTATGCATTTATTTTGTCGATGTTACAGAAGAAAGTATCTGCACCCACACTACAAATCTAACCTTTTGCTCTTCTAAAACCGTTTCCAGCTACTCGACCACTAAAGAAAAATCAATATCCTTGTGTTTCCAACAAACCCTTGGGTTGCATATGAAAGAGACTCACAGGCTAGAAATATTGCTTCTGTTTTCTGCTGTGCTAGAAAGGTTTTGGGGGGATTTTTTGTCAACTCACCTTCCCAGCTTCCTGGAGTTGAATCAAGGAGTCTGTTCCAAGGTAAATTCACTTATGGATATGGGGTAGTCAAATGGCACAATAATAAATGCATGAAAGACACAACAAGGATAAATACAAATAGAGATGATGAAATGCCTGACACTGTGGCCTTCATATTCTAGAAATAAAAATGCTCAGTGAAGAAGGAATGCTCTCGCAATAGAGAATATCCATTAGTATTTAGAATACAGGTTGCAGCTTAGGGTTTGTGAAATTTGCTGACCCGACACCCAGAGAACAAAAATGAAATTTTAATAAAATATAAAAATAAAAGCCACACCAATCAGAGAAGAAATGTCCATCCATGATTATCCACAGACTTGTTTGAGAAAAAGTTTTTATGAGCAACAGATCACTTGGTCCTTTCTGCAAGAGCTGGACAATAAACACATCTATTAGACGCAATTGCCATGGACTGGTGCACATTGTGGATACCTGTCCACCAGGAACTCTTAGTCTACATTGCACATTTATTTTGTATCAGCTTCCAAAACACTCCAATGAGCCTTGGGCTCATGGGCTCTGTTGTTCAGCAACAAACTGCAAAAAGTGAGATACATGGGTTCTTACAGCAACCTATGAGAAACTTATTTTTTTTAATACAAAATGAGTGGTTGTCTGGGATACTTAGTCTTTAAAAAAAAACAAAACAAACAAACAAAAAAAAACCAAAAACTAAAGTGTATGAAATAATTACAGCTACACTTTTTTGTAGCTGTTCAAAAGAAGGTCTCCTGAGTTCTAACTCACCAAAGATATGGAAATCCATAAGCAAACTCCAAACTCAGTATCTTACACCCTGACTTTTCCTATAGCATCTCCTGCTTTCTGCCCCAGGCTGCAATGTATAAACTAATATGAGTAGTGAGTGAGTAGCTGTAATCTATCACACTGACTGATACCAGCCCTAGGAAAGGTAGTTTATTGCAGGTGGTATATTATCTACAAAAAGAGAAATCATGCAAAGATTGTGACAAAAACCTCAACACTTTCTGCACTTTGTTTGCAGTACTATTACTTCTTCACTCTGGATTTATTTCCATGAGGGTCATTTAACCAGAAAAATACAAGAGAGAAATTCATTTTCTTTTTAGGAGTGTTCTAGGAAACCAAGCAATTAGAGCAATCTTAAGCTGTCATGTATTATCAATTGCCACTCAATTATTTTACTTAAATAAGATACTGATTGCAGAGTCTGATCTGTAGCTATCAACTGAGTGATTCACTTAGGTGTACTATTTATTCTTGAGAAATTAAAAAAAAAAAAAAGAAAAGTGACTTTAACTGAAAAGGAAAAGACAAAAGGACAAGGGAGAGGAGAAACCTGGAAATATGTAGCATTTTTTTCACAATTCTGTGCTACATTGCCAATTCTCGGTTTGGAAATAGCTGAAACTATTGTACTTTGTACAGAGTCTGGGGATAAGTCAGTCCTCATTACAAGTGGAGTCCATGGTTTTAGTGCAGAGGGGAAGCTGTACTCTCTTAAAGAGGTCATTGAAGGTCAGAAGCTCTTGTCTTCTCTCTTCAGGAGACTGAAGTGGCACAGCCAAAAGATGAGGTACGGCTGTCCAGGTCCCCATGGGCTGCAGATGGCACCAAGCCTATGAACCACCACATATCCTAGGTCTACCCCAGGTTCACGCACTCCTCAGTGCTACAAACCAGGCAAAGAGAAGATAGGTGCTCCATAAAAGTTATAAATAAATGTCTTTGCTCTATACTTCCTTATGCATTTCAAAACCAAATGATATGTTCTCTTAGACTACTCCAGATTTTGGCTCTGTGGATTGCAGGCTATATTGTTGATACCTACATCTTATATTTTCAGTCAATAATGTAGGGTACCTAAAAGGCACAAATGCTGAGTAAAGGTATCTGAGAGACAATTAATTACAACTACAGCTAAAAGACTTATAAAAGAAAGGTTTGATGGCTCTCATCCCCTGTAGAAATCAGACTTGCTAGAGCTGACTCTCCAAAACAATACTCATGTGGTTTTAGTCTCCATAAAGTGCGTGAGAGAGTTTATTTTTTAAAAAGTGTACATTATATGCAAAATGATTAATTGTTCAAGGATACTTTTCTTAATGTTTAATTTATACCTATCTGCCCTTAGTTACTACTCGGTAATTTGTTACTACTTTGAACCTTAATATTTTAAATTGTTCTACCCTTTTTTCAATGCTATTACGCATCAAGTACTTCTACGTAGCCATTGTGGCTCAACTAATCACTGCTGCACTTTCTGAGTCTGCAGTTGGTAAATTCCTGTAATCTCTCTTCATAAATTATACTTAATACTTCTTCCTCATTTCTTTCCTTCTGGATCATCTCCAAATTTCTAATAGAAAAAGCTATCCAAAAAGCTCTTATTTCTTACATACCTTCCTAGCAGACAAAAGGTGCCAATGCCTAAGGCAGACATTATAAACTATATGACAGTTTGTTTTAATTTTCAGCTGTCTATATTTACTTTCCAGTTGAAAATTTACAATTTCTGCTTAAAACTACAGCAGTGTCTCACACTGAGTTTTGATCTTCCTATATCTCAGAGGCAGCAGCAATTCTTTAGTGGGTGGCACAGTCCGAATGGTCTAGAAAAGTTGTTCTAGGTTGACTTTGCAATAGGCTTTGAGATTCTCATGGCAAGACTTTGGTGTGTATCTCTATAAGGAGATTAGAAAGATGCAAACCCTTAGGTCCCATAACCTCAGAGTCACCCAGAAATAAACTTTATTTAGGATTTCTCAAAAAAAACAAGAGGAATGCAGGCACCTTTAGAAATTAATTCACATCTTTGGTACTTAAGCAACAGTGGGATGAATCTGAAACATTGTGGGTAGAACTGCAAAGGGAGAAAGTGTCCCCTGAGTCCTTTCTACCAGAGTGAAAAATGTGATTCAGGAAATTCAGTTTGGTTACACAATCTACAGATGACATAGCTGCATTTTCACAAGTGTATAACCATATTGGGCTGGATATCCTGAGCTCGATTATGATCCTGTGCAAACCTAAAATGACATGTAATTAATTCCAGAGTTTCTGATTAAGGTATGCTTTAGTACTCGTAATACCCTGCGCTGTCCATAGGGTCACTTACTTTCTGTCTCTCAAACAGTTCATGAACACCTTTATTGATTGGAAGTTGTGGATGCACCATCCCTGGAGGTGTTCAAGGCCAGGCTGGATGAGGCTTTGAGCAACCTGGGCTAGTGGAAGGTGTCCCTGCCCATGGCAGGGGGGGATTGGAACTCAATAAACTTGAAGGTCCTTTCCAACCCAAACCATTCATTCTATGATTCTATGAGTCTATCTTCCTAAAATGAGCCTTTCAGAGGGGCCTGGACAGTCTGGAGAAATGGACAGAGAGGAATCTCATGAAGTTCAACAAAGGTAAATGGCAAATCCTGAACAAGGGGAGGAATCACCCCATGTACGGGTTGAGGACCGACCAGCTAGAAAGAAGTTTAGCAGAGAAGAACCTGGAGGTCCTGGTGGCCAACCAGCTGCACATGGGCCAGCAGTGTGGCAAAGAATGCCAACAGCTTCCTGGGATGCATTAGAGTGTAGCCAACAGCTCCAGTGAGGTGATCCCTCCCTCTGTTTGTCATTTGTGAGACCACATCTGGAGTACTCCCCAGTTTGGGGCTCCCCAGTACAAGGAAGACATTGACTTTACTGGATTGAGTCAGCCAGAGAAAAGTGATTTTGTTAAATTGGGGAAACACTATAAGAAAAATCAGTGTAATTAAACAATGAAAATACATTTTTTTAATCTTCTCTTTATGTTTTCACTCTGAAATGCCTGGGATTTCCCAAGTTTTGTTTTTCTTCCATAATGACCCCTCTTCATTCAGCTCTTTGTAGTCACCTATTCTCAGTCTCCAGAGCAGTTTTTCCCCATCAGTTCTGCCTCACATCACATTAATTAGTCAGAAAGAAGACAATATTATCCAATGTTTTTGCCTTCATTTTCCAAAGACAGCTGGGCCTGTCCATTGCCTTTGTTCAACGCCACTATAAGTTGAAGACAGCAGAGGAATTTTACAGTAAGATTTGCGGAGAAGCAAGACAAGGAAGCCAAACCACATCCATGGAAGGCCAGTAGATGATAATTTTGAGGACAGGTTTGGTTCTCTTTGGAGCACAGTTCAAGAAACACTGCCAAGTACCATTTTTTTCCAAACAAGTAGGTGGAAAAGAGTGAATTTTTCTGGAGGAAATCTGTTGTGGGAGAACAATGGGACACCAACATTTTACATCCATAGATGCATGTTTCTTTCTAAAAAAACAAAGCTGGATGGTGCCAGATATGTACAAATAACTGATACATAGATAAATACCCATAATAGCTCTTATGTATGAAGATTACCAGTACAATATTAGATGATGTCTGACATCCTAAATCCAGAAATCTTATGTTCATCTCAATCAGCACTGTGAACTACAATACTATCCAGTAATTAAAATGACAGTTATGAACAACAAGCAGTTCTCTCTGACCAAAGCAGCTCTCATTAAAACAATTAATAGTTCATTTTACTTTGTCAGTTTTGTTTGTGTCATTGGCAGATGAGGGAGATGCTCTCACAGAAAAAAAAGTCTAGGTCATTTTAATCTCTAAAGGAAAGAGCTGCTATTTATAGAGCAGAATTGGTGGATTCCATGTTGATCTCTGCTACATCTACATTTACTGCTCAGCAAATCAACCTGGGCTCCCTTCAGAGTCAATGGAGAGCCAGCAGTGGGCTTGAGGAGCTTAGATTCAGGGTTAGATATTTTCAAACTGTCTTGCACTCATAAATATTGACCCGAGATTTTTAGAGAAATAGGTGAAACAACCTTAGAGCTGTTACCTCTGAAAGTTCCTGGGGAGTCAGGTGAATACTCAGAAGACCAGGAAAGAGAGCATATAGTGTGGATGGAGGAAAACCTTGGGAATTAGAGTGCGGTCAGCTTAATGTCAGACCC
Source organism: Pterocles gutturalis (assembly GCF_000699245.1). Lineage (NCBI taxonomy): Eukaryota > Metazoa > Chordata > Aves > Pterocliformes > Pteroclidae > Pterocles > Pterocles gutturalis. The sequence continues at coordinate 8,022 of NW_010107942.1, forward strand.
ATGCAACCCCCAATGGTACAGATTTAGATTGGATATAAGGAAGAATTTTTTTACAGTGACGGTGGTAAGGCACTGGCACAGGTTGCCCAGAGAAGCTGTGGATGCCCCATCCCTGGAGGTGTTCAAGGTCAGGTTGGACGGGGCCTTGAGCAACCTGGTCTAGTGGAAGATGCCTCTGCCCATAGCAGGAGGTTTGGACTTGATGACCTTTGAAGATCCCTTCCAACCCAAACCATTGTATGATTCCATGAGTTCTTCATGGCTTTTTTCTGGATTTAGACATAAAGAATAGGAGACAACTCTCCAGGCAGAAGTCCTCAGGAAAAAAAAAAAAAAAAAAAAAAAAAAGGAGATGAGGGGGCTGCTGGGAGCAAAGCTGTCACTTGTGACATGAAATATTCTGTCCAATTTTGAGTAATAAATCTCAGGTAGACCATTTGGGGAAAGTTCATAGAAAAGCCGTGAGGATGATGACGAAAGGTGGCAGAAACACACCCTGAAACACAGTAGCGTGTTTTCCAATGTAGAAAAGAGTGGTGGTGGTGGGGACACAAGATAATACTTTTTAAATAAGTGAAACTGTTGCAAATAGGAAGGGAATAAACTTCTCCATATCCATCATCCACAGGAAAGAAACCCAGGGGCTTAAACTGCAACAGAAGACATTGATACAAGTTAATGATTTAGGTAGTTGAACCTGTCTTAGGGCTGAAAGATGGGTTTGATGATGTTTAAAGACTGCTCTTGAATCTACTTGTGTAATATTCAATGCAATCAATACATGCCCTTGAAATCAGAGAGAGAGATGGACTATTCCAGACAGCAACCACAAACTTCCTATCAGCTTGAGTCGCTAAACTGATTAAAGCACACACCTTTCCCTCAGCTCTTATGCATTAAGACAAATTCAGCAAATCTCTGCTCTTCTAAACATCCCTGTCCACAAAAATAGAAGGCAAAACTCAATAAGCTTTAATCAACTTATCAATAGCAATGAAGACATTTTCTGACATTAAATAGCAACAGATAACAATCAGACAGTAGCGTCTCACCTCTTTAGCACGGAACAACAGCATCTGCAGGCGGGGAATCCTTACAACAGTGTGCCATCTACCAGCTGTGTGTAAAAACAAATCACAAACACCCCCCCCCCCCCAAAGGCTGCATTTAGAAACCATTGAGCATGTCTGCAGAGACAGAGCAGATACTCCTGTGCTTATAAAACCACTGGCCACTCAGCACAGAAAGAAAACAGTTATCCTGCCTTTGTTCCCACCTGCACTGGACCCCCAAGGAACAGAAGAATTTGGTTTCATATCTCCAACTTCGCAGAAAGTTTTAAGCATTTATATTCAATCATGCTTTGCTTGTGTTCCTTTAATTCAGATCAGCTTTCAATGGACTGTTTTACCTTTGTTTTAATTTGCAAATGAGTGAGGTGAGGGTTTAGAATTGAGTGGGGATGGCTCAGCTCATTCCCAGGTGCCTCTGGCTCCAAGAGTGAAGCACTGGGTGGATTCTAGGGGTGTCAGCTGAGAAGTGGAGGAACTTGGGGGTTGCTTTTATGCTGTACCTTAAAAAGGCTAGTGTCAAGACTGCAGATTTTTTTTTTTTTTCATTCAAGGCAGATTGGTAAAATAAATAATTTTCCAGCACAGAGGACTTTAAGCACTATACTCATCATACTCCATATTATGATATGTCATAGAGAATGATATAAATACATATATATTTGACTTTTTATTGATATTAAGTAATATCAACATACTTATATCAGGCTTTGGTGAACAACTTTGTAGAGCCACTGAAGTAGTTCAAACACTTCTAAAAGAGTAAGGAAACAAAGTCATTGGTTTGTTTTTTGGGGTGGTGACAGTAAGTTCTCACTGTTTGATGACTATTTGGCATAAACTGATGATTTAAGCTCTGCCCAGTCCTTAGCAGCGACGGCTCACCTCCTGCCAGCAGGACTGTGGGGTGTACTAACAATCAAACACAAATGCAGCATTTCCTTAGTTGATAACAGGAGGAGGCAATTTAGATCAAAAACAGAACAAAGTTTTAGTTTCCTTAAGCAAAGCTGAAGAACATAAATTGACTTTGTTTGCTATTGCCTGGATATAGTTATAGATACTGACAGCAGATTTATTTATCTGATGAAATCTCTTACAAAGACTCTTGTGCTGCAGGACCAAACCTAGGCCTTCCTCAAGGCACACTGGCCCATCATTGCTTTCCACCAGGAGGCTGGATAAGCCCTTAGTTCTCACCGAACATCAACGAACAAATCCTGTTTGCTGTTCCACACTCCAGAAATGTGCTTGTCTACATTTCCACACCTGAGTTGACCTCTGAAAATACCACCCATGTGCTTTGCACTTTTGTCCTCCAGCCCTGAAGTATTCCCCAACTGAACCTGGCTGAGCTTTGCTTACTTGCAACCATACCAGGTCTCCCCTGGGACATGGTGATGAGAAGGTGGTGGAGACCTCACCCATTGCAGCTCATCCTCCGCAAATGCCAGAAGCCATGAAAGCACTCAGAAAATTTTATCAGCGGGTACACATCCGCAATGGTTCATACAGTCCTTCAGCCTCTCACTAGAGCCTTAAGGATCCCTCATATTTGGGATGCCTCCATAAGCAGCTACTGTCCAGCCAGCCTCAGGTCAGCAAAATATCAAACTAATAACCCTTTGCATATTTTGCCTCTAAAAGACCCCAAATCATGCCTGGAGAGTGGCTTCTGCCTTTGCAAATTGTACACCATCAGGAGCAAGCTCTTCTTTCTCAGCATCATCACGCACTGACACATTTCGATTTATTGGCCTCTCAAAATGGTTTATTACACAAGAGTGCTTCTGCCCTGGTTCCCACCCTTACATGTGCACTGAACCCTCACCTCTGGCTGAAGCTTTTTTGGGTTTAGTTTCGTAACTTTTAGTTGGATATTTTTTTCTTTTTTTTCTTTTTTTTTTTTTTTTTTAGCAGAAAATAGATTGCCATAAATTTTGCCCTTTCAAGTGTTTAGTGACAGAATGGAGTTGCCCTCAGTCACATCTGTTTATCCTGCTAACCACATTTATAAAGTGATTTCCCATCCTCGTTATTCTGTCATTGGCATTTCACACTGTAGCTACTTTAATGTCGTATTTTATCACTTGTCCTGAGGGCTGCTGACAGCTGGCAGTTCCAAGGCTTCATTCCAATATTAATTTTCTTGTTTTCCTTTTTTTTTTTTTTTACATTTTTTGCCCCCTCTCCATTTTTTTCCTTTATTCCCAAGGTCCGTGGGCATGTGGGAAGAAAGGGGAGCTAGATGAGCGCAATGAACGATGACGATTTCCTCTCCCTTTTAACACCAAGACATTATAATTCCATAATGTGAAGTTGCATTACCAAGGAAAAGTTAAACTTCAGGAAAGTGTAGCTGCATTCAGTTGGCTATTAGACCTTTCACTTTCTCCTGAACAATTCTCCATTAATGCCACTGGGCTTAAATTTCCCTTGCTCCTTTGCTGTGAAGAAATTGCACTGTTCATCTCCCAGAGAAGGTATTTTGTGTTCTTGCTTGCTGTGATCCTCCTGCTATCCAGAATTACCTGAATCAAACCAGAATAGTCTACAATTTGGCTCAAGCCACAGGAGAACAGGAATTTTACCTGAGGAATTATACACGCTTATTAGCCCATCATGAGACAGTTCCCTTCTTGCCACAACACTTGTGTTTCCATCCAAGAAAAACACCACCACACAAGGGAAGAACAGAATATAGCCACATTTCCATTAATTTCAGAAAGCTTCTACCCACAATACCTCTCTTCCCCAAAATAGAAATATCCAAACACAAGCTTGTTTTCCAGAAGACACAGAGATATTTCACTGTTACAGCAGTAATGTTTTGCCGCAAGCAAGAGCTATATAGCATGGAAGATGCCACAGGGTTAACACTTCACTGGGGCTAAATATTTTTTGGTGTCACAGGTTGAGCTTTGCTCCTGCCTTAATGGTAACTCCTGTTTTGCCCAATGATCCAGTAAAGAGACTTGTAAGCAGTCAGAGAGCATCACCACCAGGAGCCTTTGTAAGACTTATAAGATTAAAAGAACTCAGTCCTCTGGAGAGGTGGGACCAGAGCATGCATCCAGAGTTGGCATAAATATGGTACACACTACACAACAATGCTCAGAGGTTGTGTTTTGAACCACGTAGTAGACATTATTCATATAGAGTGACTTGCAGACAGCGTCCCACAATGGCTCTGTCAAATCTGGTTGCAAGGGCAGGACCAGGGGTGCCACTTTTGCATATGTGTTTCCCTCCTTGACAATCCACTTGGAAATTACATACAGATCTCTCCTGTTATCTTCCATACTTTGCATATACATACATCCTGGTCTAGTGGAGGGTGTCCCTGCACATGGCAGGGGGGTTGGAACTAGATGATCTTTAAGGTCCTTTCCAACCCTAACCATTCTATGACTCTATGATTCTATCCTTCAGATGTGCAAGTGGACAGATTGATCTTTTATTTACAGAAGTGAACTCCACAAACCCCTTAGGTTTCAAGTCTTTTAGATGCCAAAGTAGGAAAATGTATTTTGTCAGCTCTAGAAATCTTAGCCTGATTCGAGACACTGCCCCTAGTTTGCAAGGTCACATCAAAGGATGTGTTGCATCATTCTCCAACAAAGAATGGGATATGAATTTCATCCTGAGGTGAGCCAACCTTTCTGTTGCTGTATTGAGTTTGGCTGAGATGGAGTTAATTTTCCCCATAGCAGCCCTCATAGTGCTGTGCTTTGTATTGGTACCTAGAAAGGTGTTGACAACACACCAGTGTTTTGGCTACAGCTGAGCATCAAGGCTGTCTGTCCAAGGTTCCCCCCCTCACTAATAGGCTGGAGGTGGGCAAGATTTTGGGAGGGGACATAGCCAGGACATCTGACCCAAACTGACCAAAGGGATATTCCATACCGTGTGATGTCTGTTCAGCAATAAAAGCTAAGAGAAAGGAGGAGGAGAGTGGGGGCATTCATTAGTCTGATGTTTGTCTTCTGGGGCAAACACTACACGTACTGAAGCCCTACTTCCCGGGAAGTGATTGGACATCACCTGCTGATGAGAAGTAGAGAATAAATCTTTTGTTTTCCTTTGCTTCTTTTTGTGGCCTTTGTTTTTGCTTTATTAAACTGCCTTTATCTTGATCCACAAGTTTTTTTTCCATACTATTTTCTGCACCCCCTGTCCTGCTAAGGAGGGGAACGATAGAGAGCAGTCTGGTGGGCACCTGGTGTCCAGCCAAGGTCAACCCACCACTGTTGCTCACATTTTCACTTAGCTTTCCTAAGCTGTAAAAACAAATTTATTCTTCTGATCTGCAATTAACATTAGATTCAATTATTGTTTGTTTTTTTTTTTTTTTTCAATAGAATTGATTTGGTCCCCATTTTATTGCTGGCACGTACCTTCATGTTGGTGAAAGGGCAACTTGCCAGAATATTACTTAGATAACCCTGGCATGCCTAAATGGAAAACTTTTCATTTGTTCAACTAAAAGTAAGCATCAAAATCAGGACATTGTTTTTATTTAATTTCATTATCACAGACTGACAGTTTATAAATGCATTTACTCTTGCAGTCATCAGTCCATGATTATCAAGAGAATACTGTGCCTCTTCTCTCTAACTACAGAAGACATATCATGACAAAAAAGATGGCATAAATCAAACAATGCTGAAATTAAAACACTATGCCACACTCTTAAAAGGAAGCACAAAATGAAAAGGTTAAGATTGGTTTCTGAAAAACAAATACCCAAAGATGCAAGATCAAATTACAGAAGCCTCAGGTGAAAAAAGCTTCTTAACTTACACACAAAGTGAGAAGGTGATCTAAGAGACAAGGATGACAGAAGCAGGGATGCAGCACTGCCATTCAAAAAGAAAAGAAAAAAAATCCATAAAAATAGTGTTTTGTCCAAACAGTCTGTTCAAGAAGAAAACCACAGTTATCAGTGATTACGGATGTATGTCTGAGCTTGTGAGATTAAAAAAAAAAAAAAAAAATCTAGTAAATTAAGAGAAACAAGGTGATCATGGGTCAGCTCACGGTAAAACAGATGTCTAAAATCATATTGGGTGAACTATGTCCTGAAAGTGTCTTCTCATAGATTATTTTGAGACCTTGAAGTTAGGCAAGGACACGTACATCCTGGAAATCTACTGCTACGGAAGCAGTACCTTGCTCTGGGTGACAAGAAGTCCTAATGACCTGCAGTTATCCAGCAGCTGACTTGCCAACAGGAACATCTAATCTCTATTTAAGAACAATCCCTGTTGTAGATTGCCAGTTACAAATAACTGAGCTTTACAATAAGTCTTGGCTGCTTGAATGATGAATAGAGTAATAAAACCTTACACATCATGGTAAAATGGCTAAAACAGAACAAAACAAAACACATGCAAGGTTGTGATAGCCTAGTCCTTGTAAGGAAAATCACAGCTCACTTATCCCTTGCTATTCTTTAAACGAGTCAATAGCTCAGTGAAAATTAAAAAGAAACTGTAAAAGTTGTTTTAATTCTTTTTCAAATTGTAAAGGTCTGGATGTTGTCACTCCTGAAATTACTACAGAAGGTAACTACTATGGAGTGAGGTACAAAACAATGTCAAGTGCAAAAGCAGGTCAGGAGAAAGAAGAAGGAAAAAAAAAAATAACTAAAATTAGGAGAGTTTTCATCATGAGAAAAGGTTAACAGTCAGCTGCCTCCAGGCATTTTTCTGGATGCCATGTTGTTAAATATATTTATTAGTGCTCCAGGAAGGGGAATTGGTGGTGCAGGGGGAAAAAAAAAATTCTAAAAAGCAAGACCAGAAAATCTTAATCTGTCACCACAATGACCCTGCAAATGCATCCACGTTAACATGAAAGCTCTATTCAGGTGCCGAAGTCTATTTATGACTATAAGCTTCAGTCAGCACCCTTGGGGCAGGAATCGGATATAGAACTATCAACAAATCCAGGACCACTTGGACAGCCTCATCTGGAGGATCCACCGATGAAGTAGATGTCAGGATCCAAACACAAATAGCACTACACAGTCTACACGTAAAGCCACTGAGTACCCTCAGCCCTCTGCATAAATTCTCAGGCAAGCCTTGAGAGTGGAAGATGGAAAAACCTGCTAAGAGAAATGAAACGTGGAGCTGGGTCAGTAATTGTCTTTCTAGTGAAAGCAGGGTCTATGCAGATCCAGAAAACTGGGCATGGGGAGGATGTGGCTAATTGTAACCAGCTCTTGAAATATCCTAAGGAGTGGCCAGGTCCAACAAGAGTGAATTTGAGTAGTTCAGCATGGACATTTTCACACAGTGCAGCTGGATGGTAAAGCCAGATTGTACCCAGTGTGCAATGCCCAATGTGTAGTGAAGCAAGGGGGTGTTGAAACACTGGAATAGGCTGCCCTGGAAGGTGGTAGATGTCCCGTTCCTGGAAACATTCAAGGTCAGGTTGGATGGGGCCCTGGGCAACCTGATCTAGTGGAAGATGTCCCTGCCCACTGCAGGGGGGTTGGACTAGATGACCTCCAAGGTCCCTTCCAACGCAAACTATTCTATGATTCTATGAGAGCTGTCTAGATAAAATGGAATAATGAATAATATAGACCTGACAGGCAAAACATGTAGAAGTCAACCATTGAGGGCAATGCACAGGGCAGAAACAGACTGTACTTCTGCAGTCGGGTTTGCCAAGACTGGAAAGGGCTGTTAGAAACATCAGAAAGACCTAAGGACTTTCAGTAAAACGACAGTGAATTATGTTCAACACTGATGAATGCAAGTGTAAGAGGGGAAAATTAAAATGGCTTGTACGGCTCATGTGACTCTACATTTGGCATGCCAGTTCAGCAGACGGACTCAAGCAGACCGAGGAAAACCGCTGCTTAATGCGTTGATGCCTTCCAAAATAGCAAACAAGATATTAGGAAGCACAATGAAGTGAGCAATAAATAACACAAGGTTGCCAGTCTGGCACCACTTACCAGCTTGAGCCTCACTTAGAAGGAAAAAACTAATTTATCTCTGTGCTAATGCAATGCAGTCAGTGAGTGCCAGGGCCTTTGTTCCAGACGGGAACAATGTGGCAGAGGCAGGTGGCACTTCAGTGGCACTCCTGCCCTCGGATCTCAGAGGACAGGGTCCTGCTTCACCTTGTTTGAAGGTCACTGAGCATTGGAGAGCCTGCAGTACAAAGCCATCTGCTCAGCCACCAACCTGCCACAATGTGATGCTGTCCTGATGCCCACAGAGAAAACCCACCTATGAAACAAAGCACTGGTTTCTTCTCACAGCTCTTCCAAAGCTTTTGTGGTGGTCCCAAACCTCACCACTCCCACACACAGTGCTGCAAAATTAGTTAATATTGCTGCTTCATGTGGAATGGAGGGATGGAAAAAATAAAATCGATCTCTGACAGAGCTAGATTTGAAGCTAAGTCTGTTCCCTGTGGTGTAGTAACTTCATGCATCTCATGGGGATGCACTAGTGCACTGGGGACATCAGAACTGTAAAAGTGCATGATATGCCACTGTCCCCAGTTAGGAAGTGATGATACTACAGTGATCTTGGAAGTATCCATCCTGTCCCTCAGCCTGTCCCAGACCTCCTCTGTGTCACACAGTTTCCAGCCCTCAAATCCTCTAATCTGGGCTGCCCTCTACCCACAGCAAGGACTGCGATCCTGTGAGGTCCTCCCAGCCCCAGCAGCATGCAGCAGGAAGGAGCCAGGATGATCACAGAATCACAGAATCATAGAAAGGTTTGGGTTGGAAGGAACCTTAAAGATCACCTAGTTCCAACCCCTTGCCATGGGCAGGGACACCTCCCACTAGCCCAGGTTGCTCAAAGCCTCATCCAGCCTGGCCTTGAACACCTCCAGGGATGGGGCATCCACAGCTTCTCTGGGCAACCTGTGCCAGTGCCTCACCACCCTGACAGTAAATAATTTCTTCCTAATGCTCCTTTAGACTGCTTTTCTCCACCTAGCAAAGGGCCAGGGTCAAGTACCAGTGTCCCAGACACGTGACTGGGACAACAGGAAAGGACCACTGCACCCTGATATAGAGGGATAACATTGTACTTTGCAGAAGGGACACGGACAGAAAACTGCTGAAAGATGCTCTGTTGAGTGTGGTTGTAAAATACCTTGTGCTTCTTCGAAAACACCCAGGGGAGAGGAATTCTGTGCATGAAAGAAATGCTGTTCACACTTTTCTTCTGAGGTGTTTGAAAGTCATTCAAAAGGAGACACCAGTTCATTTACAGCTTGTAGAAATCAGCATTGAAGACAGTTGATCTACATCAATTTCCAGTAGCTGGGGATCTATCCTATAAGTAAATCAGCTCACTCTCCAAATTCCTAAAGTGTGTTTGGGGGAAGGCTCCCTATATTCAAAACCCACTGATTTATGAGAAACTCTCCTTGGGTCTCTTTCCTATGAGGTGACATATCAGAAGAAGTAATAATCTTTCTACTGTGGTCCAAATAAAAGGAAGGAAGTTCCTCTAAATCTTAATAAGGGAGTTGTAAAAAGTTGTGACATTCAGCAGCACTTGGAGTTAAACAGGAAGACTCAAGACTAAAAGACACAGAGTCCTTAATCCTTAGACAGGGAGACAGGTGACTCGTTAGGAAATGCAGAGAGAGTTCCCTGCTTGCATTTAAAGCTCTTTATTCACTGGCTCAGCAATTCTGCTGGTTTTTTTTTTTTTTTCCTTTAATGCTTTATTTTCGCAAGTTGACTTTCGAATGGCAACACTTGGACTCACCTTCCTTGACCCTTCACAGTGATACAAATTAGAAAGAACAACAGAGGAAAACAACTGAAGGAACATGGCTTATCCCTGTCACACCTCAGTAGGAGATGATTCCCTCTTAGGCAATCAGAACCAATGTGTAAAGGTGCAGGATTTCCTTTTTATTTCCTCCAGGTACACCCAGGGTGGGAGGACCTAATCCCGAAAATCCCTGCATCACAATGCATCATATTTATAAGCGTGAGCTGAAATCAAAGAAGCAGAGAAGTCCCAGGGGTTGCTCTTAATTTTTCTCCCCCTTTTTATTGTTCACCTGCAGTTAGCAAAGAAAAAAAAGGAAGGAGATAAATGCCTTCTGTGCCAACGAATATACTCCAGAGAATTCATCTTTAGGGTTATTTTAAAGGATAAAACCAAATCCAGAGAATGATGTTAATGGAGTGACTTTTAGGTCCTGGCTGCTGCCAGTACTCGCTCCCGCTAATCAAATCAGGCTGAAGAGCTGAAATTTGCATGGCAGGGTGTTTATAGGGACTGTCAAAATGAGACTAAATATGACATTCTGCTGAATCACTGCAGATCAAGACATCCTTCAATTCGCCTCCTTACTCATCTCCCACCCTCCCTTCAACATCACTCCCATACCAAGAAGAATGAGAATAAAGCATTTCTGCTGTCATCTGAGTTTTGTTGAGGAAGACCCAAACCCTAAAAACCACAGGCATGGAGTTTCTGTAGAAGCAGTTGTTGCGTGTTTTTGGGCAATAGGGAGAGTGCATGGGTCACTTAGAATCATAGAATAGTTTGAGTTGGAAGAGACCACGGAGGTCCTCTAGTCCAACCTCCCTGCAGTAAGCAGAGACATTTTCCACTAGATCAGGTTGCCCAGAGCCCCGTCCATACTTTGTGCAACCCCCTTCTGCTGCAATGATTGGGTACAGCCAATTTCTTGTCTGAGACTGAGCCACCAAATTAATGTTATGCCTGAAAAACTGAAGGTTTCTGAAGGCACTTTGGTTCACCAGAAAACCTGGTCAGCACAGAGGACAGAGAAGCTGAAAAGATTCATAATTCCTCAAAACCTCAAAATTTATGGCTAAGCCCTAAAACCAGCCAGGCAAAGAGACAGTAACTGCTTTCCTCAAAAACTTATCTCACACATTAAGATGAGTTTTTTCCTACATGAGAAAATAGCAGTCTGGTTCCTAAAGAGAATGCAAGAGCTCTCGGTGCTGTATGAGATTTTAAGTTGTTCCTCCTCATCACTGCCAGATATCTGGGATCCCATCGTTTCCAGGGGAGAAAGGTGGCCACCAAGGAGTTTGACAGGAGCAAAATGTCCCTGTACATACGAGGGCTTTGAACACAGATCCGTTGTGTGAATGCAGCCAGCAGCAACCTATCATTCATAAAAATCAGCATATGCTAATTGAAGTCTCCAACACTCAGCTTTGAGCACTGTACCTGCATCCCCTGTGGACATCTTTCTGTCAGTTCCATGGAACTCAGGAGATTACTCATCTTTTAAAAGCTAAACAGCACGTTGTCTGACATAGCCAGCACTCCTGTAAGTTTTCCCCTCAGTGTGTTTTATTTGTACAAGTATGGGAGCAGCTCTTTTCCTCCCTGCCCTCCCTCTTATAGCCTCATCTTCACATCTCGAGATTTTTCAGAGGGCAAGAAGTTACCTCTGTCTTTGACAGTGCAATCTGGTATGTGCCCTTGGAGAGATGGGCTGCTATTTAACTTCTCTTGAAAAAGTCATGATACCATGGGTAAAACTTCAGAACACAGCAAGCTCCCTCTGTAGGGGAGATCTGCCTTCGGTTACAAACGATGATCAGCATTTTCCCTGAGCTTCATCCAAGCTGGATAGATGACAGTGTGTTTTGTGAACAGGAGCCCGTTTCATCTGCCTAGCAATTCAAAGAAGGGGAGGAAAAATTAAAAGTTAAATATGCCAGATCTTGTACTTGGATCTCTCATCGCAGCATGCTCTGAAGGCAATTTGATGCAGAAGTACAGAACAAGCAGCATTTTAATCCTGGCACTGATACTGACTCTTTACCGGGTCTCAGACAAGGTATTTACATTTCTATGGAGCTCCACTGACAGAGAAACAATCCATAAAGTCTCAGTTTCCCCAGGTGTGAAATGGGGATAGGAGCACAGTAAGAAATCTGCAGCAGCTTTGATCCCTTTGATGTGCTGTGTGGGCAAGAACTGACAAGGAAACATGACACTCAGGAACGTTTTTTCCAAAAATCACCAGCACCAAAGGCAGAGTTAAAGGTAAGCAGAGGTTTATCGTTGTAGTAGCATTGCCTGCTACAGGTACATGGAAAGAAGGAAGCCTTAGACATTCACAAGATCACTTTAAATCATAGAATCATAGAATCATTAAGGTTGGAAAAGACCTCAAGGATCATCAAGTCCAACACCACCTAACTCACTAAACCAGCTCCCGAGGCACCACATCTACACGTTTCTTGAACACCTCCAGGGATGGTGACTCCACCACTTCCCTGGGCAGCCTGTTCCAATGCCTGATCACTCTTTCAGTGAAGAAATTTTTCCTGATATCCAGCCTAAACCTCCCCTGGTGCAACTTGAGGCCGTTTCTTCTTGTCCTATCACTTGTTACTTTAGAGAAGAGCACCCACCTCTTTACAACCTCCTTTCAGGTAGTTGTAGAGAGTGATAAGGTCTCCTCTCAGCCTCCTCTTCTCCAGACTAAACAATTCCAGTTTCCCCAGCTGCTCCTCATAAGACCTGTGCTACAGACCCTTCTGGAATATATATAAGAATACTTATAGTGATCCAGAAAAGTCCTTTCAATCCCTGACAGCTCAGTAGAAGATGTGGAGAGTAACATTGCAAAAAACTAACTGGATACATTTTGATCTTTGACCAAAAGCCCTTCCATCTCCCATCCTTCTCACCCTTAAATTAGAAGATAATGCAACGTCGTTCTTTATATCAGCATGATATCGGCATTTTCAAAAAATGTGGGTTTTGATGCCTACATGAGGAAATGGATGTTTTTAACCACTAGTTTCCAGTTCCCTTCCTAAACAAAGTAACTAAACTTTCTCTACAGGGTTTACCCCACCACATCTACATTCCACTTGCTGCTGGAGAAGACAGATCTGAATTCTTCTGAAAACGTTACCCTGGTTGCAAGTGCTTAAACTTTCTACATCAAAATAGTCCCCTCCTTCATGCATAATGGGAAGGCCACTGCATCAACCCAGGCACTTGTATGTTTACTATTTTTCCATGAGGAAGAGGAATATTTAAAAGTTATTGTGTTTTGGTCTTTGAGTTTTATAATTTCAGGCTAAAACATGTGCTTCTACAAGTTTTATGAGACCAGCAGTACCCTACCGAGCAGTAGAAGTGCTTTTCTGGGGCCTTGACTTATTCAGGCTTCTTAGGCGACTTTTATGCTATCCATTCTTTGCTTCTTTTCTCTACTTGACTAATGAATTAATAAACATTTAGGAAAGCAATGGTTCCAACCTACTCTCTTGGGATCTATTCCTCAAAAAGGAATAGTCCTCAGGAAAAAAAAAAAAAGTGCTTAAAGAAGTGCTCAGAAAGGATGCATATACTTGAGCTAATCCAGCAAGTTCAATAGTGATAGCACCATACTAGCAGTCTGCTGAATCTTGGTTAATGTATCTCTCCCCTGAGTAAGGAAGGGTTCATGCTGCTAATGGCTACAGGACATCTGGTGAGCTTTATGTATGGGAGTGGGATTTTGTGTCGGTTGAGGGCACAGATAGAGCAAGTTTATGCTGGTCTGTGAAGGACTCACAAGAGATGCTTGCAGGAGCACGGTGGAGAAAGTTGTACAAGAGGCACACAGTCCATTACACCTAAGAGTTGGTAAGAGGGGCAAAAATGGAATACACGTAACACTTTAGCAATGAAGAACAATGGGGCAGAGTGTTTCAGTGACCTTTGAAAGTACAGAGATCCACAATCAACAAACATCACCTTAGAAAAATGCAACTTCTGGTCTTGCATTCTGGACATTCCCAGAGCCTAATCTAACCCTATTTCTATTAATCTCTAATCCCCATTTCCCTCCCTTGACTATAAACAGACTTTAAGCAACAGTTCATGCAGAAATGCCTACTTTTACAATATATGCCTCTGGTCAGGTGAACACCACCGTGGGGCACCTCGTTCTTCTCTGCACAGACACATTTTCAGTTATTTCTTTAATGGTCTATGGACCAGACAGCTCTGTTTGCACGACCAGCTCCAATGGTTACTACTCTTCCAGGAAGGTGCAGACACAGGCATGGACACTGTCCCACACACCAGCCTTTGCTGACTTCTACCCATCCACCTGACAGAGAAAAAGATGCTGATATCCTAATATCCTAATCATTCTCCCCAATAAATAACAAATGTGATATGAAAGGGGAATAAAAGCACAAACTCCTGCCTGTGGTGGCAATAAACGGAAGAGGAGGGACAATGAGAATTACTTGGGACCTCAAACGGGCAGAGAAATAGAGATGTCTTGGCTTTAGATCGAAGCAAGATGAACACATGAACTTCTGGTAGACCTCAGTGGTGAGTCAGAGGAGATGGAGAGATGATGGGATCACACAATAATTCAAGTTTGAAGGGGCCTCAGGAGAGCCCTATTCCGGTCTCTCACTCACAGCAGGACCATCTATGAGGTCAGACCAGGTTGCTCAGGGGTCTAGCTAAAAATTTGCATTGGAAAAAAAAATATATTATTTACATTAAAATTTGTGTTTCTCCATAACACCTAGGTGAGTCTTAATGGTCTTTCTGCCTCAGGTGTGTTGTCTGGTGGCTTCAATACAAAGGGGAACAGGAGACTTGAATGTAAGGAAGGAAATGAAAACCAGAGAAGACACACTGGGTAGATAGATGGTGAACAGGGTAGTGGGGAAATACAGTTCTATAACATCCTATTTTATAAAGGAGCAATTAAAAGTATTAAAGAGTACCTGAAGATGAGCCTACATAGTGCAGAAGGCATAAACTAAAACTGTCTTAGGTGTCAGCCTCTAAAATTTGATATCCATTGTTAATACTGTTAACATTGAGATTTTCAGTTTCATTTCTGCTAGGATACAGGAGAATATGACTGTCAAGGCTAATTTACAAGGAATCAGGCACCTTTTGGTAAATAGGAGGGGACATGAATTGGTCTTGCTGTGAAACGTGGATTTCAATCACTTTCTCAGTTATCTCTTCCCTTGTTATCTCTGTCTGGTCTTTTCAATACACTTGGTTCACCCTCCTCTCTCCTGAGCTGTTCAGGGAGGGCTGACTCCCTCTCCAACCATCAGGGTCTCAAAGGGATGGTCCAGGGTTTTGTCATATGAAGCTTTTATCTATTCATGACATAAGACTAACCTGTTGTTATTCTCCCTATCTGGACTGGGGGAAATTTTGATTTTCCTACCAAAAAAAAAAAAAAAAAAAAAAAAAAAAAAAAAAAAAAAAAAAGAAAGTACAGCACACAATCCAGGAAGGCAAGAAGTCAAATCTGCAGTAACAGCTCTTGAGAGCACTGCTAGGGGATCTTGGCTAGTTGATGGGCTATTGATCTACATTGTTATTAATTATCACCAGAGAACTTGAGAGTGAACTATCCTAACCTAAGTAATAGGTGAGAGTGGTAATTCCCCTCTGGGGCAGCAAATCACATCCACCAAAATAGCTGTATCGATGAGGCATGTGATGTTTGTACTGTCTGTGCTAACAGAAATAGGAGCAAGATATTACCTTTATTGAGACAGTCATCATCTGGCAACAAAAAAACCCAGACAAAAACGCAGTAAATGGAGGAGGAAAGTAACACGTCCTTTTAACCAAGGAAATATTAACACTTAAGCGAGAGGATCTGCAAAAGCTAAACTATTTCATCACAAGCACTAGAGATCTCTCTCTAGTTCTCTACCTTATCAATGTACGTTGACAGTCAACACGCAAGACTTTAACTCAGCTCAGTTTCTGCGGATATATATGCGCCGATGTGTCTGCCTAAAATTCAGATTATTAGCAAATAGTGTGTGTCAGCACCATTTTCTCCTTCTGCAGAGGAAATACTTCACTTTTAGTAGGTGTTAAAGTCCATCCCTATTCAGCAGGGCTCTTAAGACATACATAAGTGATTTCCTGAAAAAAGACTTTCATTACCACCTTCTTTATGCAAACTCACTGAAAGGAAGAGTGCATGAAGAAAAGGGTCTAGGGCAAGGCTCTATGACACTAACAATCTTTGGATAAGGCCCTGAGAATCTAAGTCAAAAAGGAAAATTATCTCTGGCACACTGTGGAAACCCCTCTAATTTTGTTAAAAGCACTTCACTACATGCAGCATCACCATAAGGTTACACCTGAGACATATGAAATGCCTGCAGCTAAAAATAAGTGTTCTGTATTCCTGAATCCTCTCTGTATTACAAAGTGAGATCCTAGGATGTGCACATATCCCTGATGAAATACTGATTGCAAAAATATGTAAACTCTAATCATTTCTGCGAGGAGAGGAAGAAATACAGTCTTAGCCAGTCAATAAGAAAAAGTTTGGACTTTTGCAAGTAGTCTTAGCAAAAACAATAAGTAAGCGGAAAGGAGATGATGAGAGAATTTTCACAATGTATTACCTGGCAGCATTTCATCTCTTGCCTCTGTTTGGATGTATTGGGTTTATGGGCCAGATGGATGTATACTGATATAACAGCAGCATTTAATAAAATGTGGAAATGGAAAGAGAAGGAAATACAGCAAGAACTCTCTGTGGGTGCATGTGATTTTTGTGTTTGCTATATTAGCATGTAACTTCCATCTATACTGTTCTCCAGGTTGTTACTGAGTTGTCACACTCTGTGGGCTGCAGCAGGAAAAGGATCCTGACTCCTCAGCCATTTGGTATGGATTGGCTGAACACCATACTGTGAGAGTTTAGCAGAACTGAGTATCCTCAGAATCCTCACCTTGCCCTGAAATGTGCCCATTAGCCCTGAAATGTAATCTTATATTTGTTTTCTCTGTGACAGGTGGTAGGTATTATGAAAGACTTGCGTCAAAGCTTGTTGGAGAAATTTTCTTCTAGCACGACGGTGAAAATCCTCTAACGTGATGACATTCTGGGCTCTAGAGCATGATTTAAAAAGTATACAGCACTTTCAAGCAGCATTGGGAACCATTCTGGATGGAAAAAGACAAACTTAAGGTAATATGTAATCACACTGGCTTTCTGGAGAAGACCAAGAAGCAGATTACCTCTCAGTTGCTCTGGAAAGAACCTGCAGTGGCAACTATTGCAGAGTAGCAGGCACAGATGTACAGATTAAAAACAGCTGGCACTGGGACCTCAGTATGCAAAGTATCCATGAAGTTTTACATCACACGATCTCCAGTTTGTCTATTTCTGGTCAGAGTCCATGACTTTTATTCCACATTAACTTAAATTGTAAGCTCTGAGACGTGAACTAAAACACAGTACGTGAGAACAACTGCATGATTCCCACCAAAATATGAGCTGGCAGTTTGCCCAGGTGGCCAAGAAGTCCGATAGCATCCTGGATTGTATCAGAAATAATGTGGCCAGCAGGTCTAGGGAAGCAATTTTCCCTCTGTACTCAGCACTGCTGAGGCCACACCTCAAACACTGTGTGCAGTTTTGGGCCCCTCACTACAAGAAAGACATTGAGGTGCTGGAGTGCATCCAAAGAAGAGCAGTGAAGCTGGTGAAGGGTCTAGAGAACAAGTCTTATGAGGAGTGGATGAGGGAACTGGGGTTGTTTAGTCTGGAGAAAAGGAGGCTGAGGGGAGACCTTATCACTCTCTACAACTACCTGAAAAGATGTTGGAGCGAGGTGAGTGTTGGTTTCTTTTCCCAAGTAACAAGTGATAGGATGAGAAGAAATGACCTGAAGTTGTGCCAGGGGAGGTTTACAACGGACATAAGGAAAAATTTCTGCACTGAAAGGGTTATCAAGCATTGGAACAGGCTGCCCAGGGAAGTGGTGGAGTCATTGTCCCTGGAAGTATTTAAATGACACTTAGGGACACGGTTTAGTGGTGGACTTAGTAGTGCTAGGTTAATGATTGGGCTCGATGATTTTAAGGGTCTTTTCCTACCTTAATGATTCTATGTTTGTATTCTACGACTCTAAAACTGCCTTTCTCATAGAAGTCAAAACACTTAAATAGACACACCTGAAGCAGACTTGCTCCAAAGAGATGCCTGGAAGTTAACTAGCACATGTTTAATGATGACCCTTTAGAGAGCATCATCTGGAGTGAAAGACAGAGTGAGCCAAAATGACACTGAAAACACCAAAACAGCACCAGACCATTCAGGGCAGAGCCTCTGAAACTCCAATTAATAAAACTTTTCAGTGATGACTGATAGGACACTGGCAGTTTGAAGACAACATGACAAGGATGTGGAGATTGCCTATGAAGGGTTTTGACATGAAGGCAAGTAATTGCAGTTTGGAGCAATGCATAAGTTGTGGAGGCCACAAGGGGACAGCAAGGGAAGACATGGGCAAATCAATATGCAAAGAAAATGGTCCCTGCATGAGTCTACTGGGACAGACTGTTTTTTGGGTCTCAGTACTTGCTAAGGCTTGTCCACATTTTCAAAGAAGCCAGCTGTTATTTTCTCATATCCCTTATTTTGCCCTGAGGCTTGCACAGTTTCCTTCAGAATTTACCCTTAATTTGCCTTACTCCTCCTCTTCTCTACATGTCAGTGAAGACTAAAGGAAAATTTTGTGATCAAATCATCAAATCAATAGTGCTGCAGCTGTACAAGGACATGGAAGATGCCTGTTCTCAAGCACTGAAACTGCAGGTATGCACTTCATTGCATCCACATCATTAAGTCCCCTTACTCCGTGAACAGAATAGCTGCCTTGGAATTGCTGATGGAGAACACATTAACTCTCAGACTGTGTCAATATTTGGGCAAGCCCTGGCTAATCTGGGTTAAAGTGTGCCAGGATATGTTCTAACAATTTAGAACTGTAATTTGAGTCAGTTATAGTGTCCTTGGTACTGTTTAATTTACCAGTGTAGAAATTATCTAGAAATTCTCCATCGGCACTTGTAACCTCTGAATTGAATTCATGGGGATTTTTACACATTTCTTCTGTTCAGCTTTGGTACAACACCAAGGTCCTATATACGGTCTGCTGCTGTAGGAGAAAGGAACTAACAAATGGGAAATATTGAGAATAGAGCACTGAAGTGACTGAAAATGAAGGTAGACCGACTTGTGAAGAGGAGGATAACTGTTAGCATTTGAGGAGTTTAAAAGCCAAAGGGGAAGAAGGATTATTTGCAGGGTCCAGTAGAGTTTCACTAGGTGTAAAGAGCGGAGAATGAGAAAGGGATCTTTAGAAAGAACTGAAGGAAGGATTTAATCAGCACTGAAGTCTGCTGGACCATGAAATAGTCTCTGAAAATAAATGGTGGCAGTCCTACAGCTCGGGTCATTTTAAATTAGACTGGCCAAAATACTTGAGCAGATTCTTTAGTGAACAACTCAATACCGAGTCCCAGGGATGGCCATGTCAACCTCTTAGGCAGCTTTGTCGCTCATGATAATTAGGCTCCACCAGGCTGCCATGAAGAGAGCACTGTTTGACACTCACGCGGCACCGGATCTTTCACTTACGGTGCTTGTCATGATTTCTTGTTATTTATACATTACTCTGAGCCGAAAAGTCTCTGCAAAGAGGCAGGCAGAGCCCTCATAAGTCAAAACCCTGGACTATTGAAGCTGATGAAAGATATAAAATAGCTGGCATCAAACCTTCTCAACCGCTAGCATCAGCGAGAGATTTTACTGAAAATACCGCTCAGCCTGAAATGATACGTAGCAATGAGCAAACAAGGAACAAGTTTGAACTAACAAACATACTCTGACAGACTCTGTGGGGCTTTTTTTTGTTTCGTTTTGTTTTATTTTTATTATATTTCATTTGCTGTCTGTTTACAAATGCTTGACTGACAGGCGTGGAGGCTGCCATCTATCCCTTCTCTTCAAAACAGGGAATGAACATCAACATTTCTCAACACTGAGAGGGAACAACCTTTCCTAAAAATAAAAGCATTTCCTTCACACCTGTTGCCATAGGTGTGCCTATCCAACTCTTTCTCTTTTGCCAAGAGATGCATCAACTAAAATGAAGCTCTGTTTATGTGGTTTGCTTCTTCGGGATATCCTCAACTGACGGTTAGAAACTGGACGGAGGTATTTTCAACCTATACTTGCTAAAAGTTAGCAAAGCATCACCAGACAGCATTGGCTCTCATGCTCTGATGACCATATATTACTGGAGAAAACTGTCCACCTTCTCACATCAGCCAAGATAATGCCTGAGTTCTGCACAACTACAAAAAGAAAGAACTGGAAACATGTGGAAATACCCCAGGGAGTAGGGGGGGATCCTTCTTGCTATTTACTGTGTCTTATGATCAAAATGAGGAAGGAACATGGTAAACAACTTATTTTCCCAATTCCCTCTGAGATGTAGGATGAAGCTTTTAGCCTCATTTTATAGGTAAATGAGTTAAGATCAGTATGATCGATGCCCAAGGCACATGAGGAGTTAATGGCAGAGTTGACACTTGAACTAATTTCTCCAAATGCTTTCCTAGCACCCTTCCACTGGTGGACTCTCCATGGCTGAACAGGCACCTGCAACTGATGGTCTCCAGTTTGCCATGTCTGTCCATCCAGTAACGATTAATCATTTAACCATGTTTCAGCTAGACTTAGCTTGCATTCATTTGATCTTAATGACTGACTTAGAATCATGGAACCATAGAACGGTTGGGGTTGGAAAGGACCTTAAAGATCATCAAGTTCCAACCCCCCTGCCATGGGCAGGGTCACCTCCCACTAGCCCAGGTTGCTCAAAGCCTCATCCAACCTGGCCTTGAACACTTCCAGACTTCCTGACTTGTAAGTAATTTGGTAACTGCCATTATCTGTATAAACTGACTGGCATCTGCTGGTTTTCAGGGCTGAGAGGTGATGTGGTTAGTCCTGGTACTGTCAGGTTTGGTAGCTGACCAAATGGGCAGCTGCCTACCTCCATGGACTGAGCTCTTACTGCTTTGTCTCCTCCTGTGGTGGTGAAGAGAAAAAAGGGTGTAGGAAAGACAGGATAGATGAAGTGAACCTTGCTATTTCAGGGACAACTGGTCCCAATACCAGGAGCAAGCCCTGGCCTCCAAATCTGTCCTTTCCCCGGTATACTTCTGTCTTGCCTATTCCCCACTCTTCATGGTAGGAGAATTCACACTGCTGTGTTAGCAGCCTGGGAAGCACAGGAGTGGGACGGGAGATTGGTATAAGAAAGGAAAGAGGGCTGTGGAGGACGTGGGATGACCTGATGGTGACCCCAAGGAACAAGGGTGGAGTCTGGGAGGGGTTTGTCTCATCTTTTCTCAACACCTCTGGAGAAGCTGTCTGCACGGGGAGGATCACTGGAAGCTTTCTGAATCAATATGGCATTTAGTATCTTTTTTTATAGGTCTTCCCAGTCACCAGATGAAATTCTGAAGCTCTCCATTCAATGGTTATCCATTTCTTCTCAAAGTTTTATCTCCTTCCATTTTTCATACGACCAATGAAGGGCACGGCACGCTAAATTATATATATTTGCTGTGACAGAGCTTGTGCCAGAACTGAGCACTGACAATGCACATTACAGTTCAGCTCATGTGTTTCTGATGGCACATTTTACATTGCTATATATAAAGTTGTTATGGCATCTATTATTCACTGCCAATACAGTTCAAGTTAAAATAGGTTTTATATAACAGTTCAAAGCAATATTTTAAGAAATAACACTTGTGTCAAGGCTGCTGTGTCCTACCAGATTTTGACATTTCCAAGCAATAAAGATCTTTATCCAAAATGTAAGGTTTTGGCGAGACATCTCCCTTTCAGACTTCTCTATTTTTAATCTGCAAGCAATAGCAGAAGAAGCACATTTAAATAAAATGAATAGCCAGATGAACTTTTGACATGGCTGTTATCTTTCTAGGTGGAAACTGTGAATGCTGCAAAGTGCCTCAAGGGATGTTAATGACAGAGAACAATGTCCCATTAACCTGAACCTCTGAAGAGATTCTGGAGATGTGGAAAACACACAAGTGGGAAAGTGGAACATTAAGAAGATGCCTATTATGGGCACAATTTTATATCTGTTTTGCAGGACACAAGACGGGAAGAGAATTTATTTCCTCATTTCTTTAGCAATGAAAAAAGTTTTATATCTGTTCTTGCAAAAAGGGCAAATTCAACATCTCTTAAAAAAAAAAAAAAAAAAAGCCCATTACTGGTACCACCACCATGAGCTCCTCCAAAGTTGTGCGCTAATCAGTGTGGCCCAGAAGATAAGATATTCTAGCAATGCTCTGTGACCTCTTCTGTGCTGTTTAAGATCTACATGTTTCTGGTGATAAATATGCAGAAATGTGAAAATCCTAGCAAGAGCAATCTACTTGCATAAGATACATTTTGCACAGCTCTATTCTTTATTCTGGTCCCCAAGGAGCAAAGGAGAACAAATGCTATACATCAATTTGGCAATAAATTTAGTTTATTAGTTGTGTTTGACAGTTATTAGGAATATTTTTTTTCCTTTTAACCTTCTTGGTTACTTATTGGTTTTGAAAACATATTGGAAAAAAAAGTTGTAAAGGTGACTATGAGCTCAGTGAGTCCCTGTATACCCAAATGCTTCTAATGAAATCAGGGAGGTTTTAATGAGTAAAATGAGTGCTTTCACAAGAAATATGTTAATGTGGGTCAACAAACAGAAAAACAAAACCCAGAGAAAATTATTTAAAATCATCATCTGCTTACTCAAATACAGCTGGAAAGAGGTACAACAGAGTCCAAAAATCCATTTAATTTTCATTTAATTTCTTTCAAAAGAGATGTTAAATAAAATACTATTGGTCCTAAATGTTTTCCTCCTGAGGAGAAATGTTTAAGCTACATTCGAAATAATGCTTGTTGAATGCAGTTCTCCTTACAGGATGAACATGGACTTTGGATAGCAAAGCAAAATGGATGCAGGAGATGGGTAAAAAAGCAGGTAAAAAGAAAGTGCACACATTCTTAGAATGCAGAAGGCTGAACAACATTAACTGCTTAAATTGAATAAGTTACTAACTGCATAAGTTGAATAAGTTATTCAGAGGTAAATTTATATTAGGCAGAAAGGTATACAGGATCTACCAAATCAGTAGATACACAACCTGCACAACATGAGTGTTGCACTTACTTAGAAGTTATGTAGGGCTGGGACTGGATTCACTTAACTCAACTGAAGTACCCCACCATGGCCACGTGGTTCAGTGTGGCCTCACATAGAGACATCAGTTTGTGGCACAGGAATGGGATTTGACCAGCAAAATAAGGATCTCAAAGGAGGCAGGGTTGCACCTCTTGATTTTCCAGAGTTTCTTGGGCTTTGCCACTCTCCACTGCCTAAACACTAAATGTGGTTTTTTTTGTTTTGTTTTGATTTGTTTTGTTTTTTTTTTTTTGTTTTGTTTTAATTTGTTTTTTTGTTGTTTTTTTTTTTTTTTTTTTTTCCCCTGGGGAGGACAAGGGACAACATAAAGACAGAAAGAAAAAGGCAGTAATAATATTTCAAACAAAAGGTTCACAACAATATCCTTTGTGTCCACAACACCATTTCAGAAATACCTTTGCTACCAATCTTCTTGAACATCAAAGTGCAGGATCATCCCAAAACATACATTTTCTTGCAACAAAATTCCCTACATTTTTTCCTCGTGGATGCAAAGAGATTCCTCAAGTATGAAAGGACAATTCACACCCAAGGATACTCAATGTGAAATATTCTTTAAAAATTTAATTCCTGCTAATGCATGCAAGTCCACAAAGCTCAATCATCTCTATTCAGCAAACCACAACAGAAATTAGACATACACTAACCTCGACCCACTCCTGTAAATCTATCAAAATTTCTTACTTACAGTGTTGAATCATAGCAGCTATCACTGTTTGCAAAGGTCAAACCATCAAAGCACCAGTCTACAGCAGGAACGCTTATCCCCTTTTTGCTCTGTTAACTCAATCACAATTCCCGCTATACCGCAACCAAAATCTATTCTGATAAAATTAGCTCAATCCAATTAAAGGACAAAGTATAGTTTTTAATTAAATGTTCTGATTATTCTGAACCTGTTTTTTTTTTTGTTTGTTTGTTTCATCTTGAGTTTAGGTCTCTAAAAGCACATAAATTAGAAAGATTTAAAATGTTCTAGTTTTACTCATTTATTGCTTAAATTTGAGTATCAAGAGTTTCCCAAAAGTATAAAAAGAGAACTATAAAAAGAAAAATGTAGGATGTTTAACTTCTTCAGACCTCTTTTTGTTCCTTTTTTTTATATTTTATTTATAGCACTTACGAAAAAAAGGGAATAAAAATAGTATGTCTTCTTTTAACTACATTAAGAACATCCAAATACTTTGATAAAGCAAAAACATTAAACTATTTGAAAAAGTTAAAAAGCTATTTCCTTTTGTTTACCTATTATTCTCTCTAATGGTCTAATGGTAAAGGTAAATATCTTCTGTCTGTGACAAATTGCAGTTTCAAGTTTGCATGCACAAAGAAAGTTATTTTGCTGCAGAACCAAGCTCAATTAAACTCCCTCACTACAAACTCTGTTATGCAAAACCCACTGGAAAAAAATTAGCCCTTGAATATTAATTAATTCTTGCCATTTTCGTTACAGGTCATATGGATTTCTAATTTTTCCTTCTGCCACTGATTTCCATTTTTAAAAATGGATTTTTGGATAATCTCTCTCATGTTTAGTAAAGCTGTACATGCAGCCACGTAAATCAGCATTTCCTTCATTATGTTGAGCAATGAACAACAACAAGGAATATACCCTTCCAGCTCGCAAACCTGTGGTTGGAGAAGGTTACTGACCTCAATCTGCTGAATGGCCTCTTCCCGCTGACGGATGGCCTCCAGATCCTCTTCTGTGATTTCTGAGAGCAAGGCTTGATCCTGGCTCTGGTTCTGCCACATGCCATCATCTCCTCTGTTAAAGATCTTCTCATCATCAGGTAGGTCAGAGAAGGGGGTCCTTGGCCTCTGCTGAGACAGAAGAATGGAAAGAAAGCAAAGGAATGTAAATACGGTTCAGTTTTACAGAGCCTTCTTATGGGAAAACAAACCAGTAATATAACAGATTGCATAAACCGAGGTGAAAGGGTGAAGAGTAAATTACATGAGGGGAAACATATCAAGTCTTGAAGAAAGTGTTGTGACCTTAACCCAGATCTCCTGAGCTACATTTGAGCACCAGCAACAAGCTCCTGTTTTCCAACAGTTCTGACAGAACAAAACATTTACATGCATCTGAAAAATCACGTTTACCTTGTCAATTTTCCTGCAAATTCTTCTGGAATTAGATATTTTCTCAGGCAGACATAAAGTCTATGTGTTTGGCATGAAGACTTTATGATCCAACTTGCAACATTCAACATAACAAAAGATGCTATCTTGTCTATTTATGATATAAACTAAAGAAAGACAAAAATAGGGAAAACTCTTACAGTAATGTGACTGCCTAGTCATCAGTTTGAGCAACTCACAGTTTCACAGTGTTCACGCTATAGAGTTGACCTGATTTTGGTGACACATCAGAGAGATACCATTTTCTAGGAAGCTAGATGTTCATACTGCCTTTGGGAGCTGTGGTTGTATTCAGATCTGGATTCAAAGAGTCTGTTCATGATGCAGCTGCACCTACACTGACTGTATCTAGGGGCAGAGGTTTAACAAGGTCATCTTCTTCTCCCAACCTTTAGCTTCTGTGCTTACAGAGATGTTAGGTTCAGTCTAGACTGGACTCAGAGAACAAACTGACACAAAGTTGGTTTGGAGAATCAGGGGGCTGAGGTCAATTCCTAAAAGGCTCTGCTGAAGACTCCAATGCATGCAGATTACAACTGCAATAAATGCACATGGTCCTTTAAACTGGCCTTGATCTGAGCCTTGACTCCTAATCAGAAGTTAAAATAAAAAAGCAATCCAACTGCTTCTGACGCTCTGAAGTTGAAAGAAGAAATAGCAGCCACTACAGCACATTCTTGACCTGAATGTCCTCAAAGTGTCTGAAAGCTACAGGAGAAAAAAAGACCAAGAATTCAGGAGGATGCTCAGTTCTCTGAATCTAGGCTTATCTGAAGCAAAAACTGTGAAGTAGGCATAGAGAAAATGGGTAGTATTTAACTCTTTCAATCACATTTAGACACACTAGTTGGTTAGATTTTGAAGAATACCAGGCACCTGGAAACTCTTATTTAGCTCTTAAATCTTCCTTAATTCTTTAAAAAGTGTATAAATCCTGCATTTATTTGCAGTTGCCTAAATCTAGACCTTGCCTTACAAAGTTAAATCATTATTATTATTATTATTATTGTCATCGTCAAGTTGCAAACGGAGAAAATCATACAATGTGATGAAGGAAGTGGGGTGATGGAAGAAGTAGAGGCATACAGAAGAATCAGCAGTAAACAGCCAAGTATCTTTCAAAAATATAAAATGAAGATAAAAATCTTTTACATTAATGTCTGTCTTTGTTTTACCTTCTGCTTCCCTGGGATTTGTTATCTACAGAGAAAGGATGTGTTACGGGAAGGAAATAATAATTTAAAATTAGGTTAAAAATTTATTTACACTTTAAAACACACATTTTAATAGGATTAAGATACTCTGGGGGTGTTTTATTCACTAATTATTATGTGCCTTGGACACTAACTTATCTGGTAGAATGTTTCACTGCCAAAAAGCAAACATTAATGGAGTCAAGGAAAAAACTGTTGGGGTATTCTAATGCTTCATTTACTGTGACAGAGGTGTCCTCTCATCTTCACCACTGGGCTAACTAGCACATATTGAGACATTTATACTGCACGATGCCAGGCAGGCTGTTCTGTTCTGATGTGGGAGCACAGGATTAACAGGAGGGCCATTAATACAGCAACCAATTCTTCAAATTATATTAGTCCCTGTAAAACCACAGTTGTAGCACCAATATGCTTGATCTTGGCCTGTGTCAACTCTATTAGTCATTCCCCCTTGTTGGTCTTGGGATCTGTAAATAATACACCCACCTCATATAATCCAGACAGTGGAATGCAAGTGATGCTGCTCAGTCATCTCTTACAAAAGCCAGCTATTCATGCATTTAAATGGATAATGGTCTAGACACAGATGTTTTTCTCTAAACAAAGTAGTGGCTTAAGTTAATTTTGGAGCTGCTGAAGGCAATTATGTGAGTTTGTATCCTTAATATCTTTCGAGAAAATCCAAGGCTGCTGAATGAGCAAGTAAATTAGGAAACAATGGGATGCAGGATGAGGAACTGGTGGAACTGGCGTTTCCTTCCAGACATAAAATTGGCTCCATAGTAACTTTAAATAGAAACACCATGACCTGCTATTGGGATATGTATGGTGGCTGGCTGTGCTAACAAATTAAAAGCAATTTTGTGTTTGTTGATGATACAGAGCCCCTAATTTCTGCGATAAAGTGAACGAATCCTAGATTTAAGAGTGTGAAGATAACAACTTCTGATTGAAAACTGCATATAGCTTGGTTTATCAGTGGTCTTCGTTCCATTTTGAGTTGTGCTCATTGCCATGTCTGACAAAATAGTTTATTTATAGCAAGGAAAGCTATGATGGAGGGCACTCATTGAGCCTCCACAGATAAAGTTCATGACAATGAACTGCAAGGGGTCATAACTCCTTATACTGGCATTTCCACATTAAATTTGTTTTAGTGCTAAATTTTATGCCCTGTGAATCTCTGTGTAATTTTCTGTTGGATTTCCTTTCATAAATTGTTAATTGGATGTGTTTGAAGCTGTTCTTTTGTTGAAGTTTGCCTGTGGCAGATTTTTGTCAAGATGTATCTATAAACCAAACTCTGCCTGTGAAAAAAACGATAGGAGAAAAAAAGTTTAGTATATCTGATACACTCAGTAGCTCTTTGAAAACTAAATTCCTAGGACTAAGGTCATGTTATGCTGTTATTCATCATATGTGAAAAATTATGCCCAGGCTCAACATTTTTTCTTTTGGATAAAATCTTTTCACTAGGATAAAATCATTGCTGCTTACAACTACATTTTTTTATCAGATTTATTCTACCAATGGGGAGATGCTATATGCAGCTGCTGACAGAGAAAAGGAAAAAAAAATATCTGGATGGTGACAACTTCTGCTAGTATCTCTCCTTTACCAGTAGTAAAATCTTTGCATCAGAAGGAGAATATCTGAAAACTCTCGAAAGACTACCCCCTCCCAGCCCTGTGCCTGCCTCACTCCCCATTTGTATATTAGAGGGTCAAAACAGGAGCGTTAACCCACACAAATTTCTTCTCCTTGTACACAGCAATATCACAAGTTTTCTGACCCATGTCACATAAAATCACCAAGCAAGGAACTGAAATGACCTCTCTTCCAGTTCCCATATGGAGTGTATTCCAGCAGAAATCAAACATGAACCCCTAACATAACTAATATAACATCTACCAGGCTTCACAGTTCATCTTCAGAGAGTTAGGGAATGTCCTGTGGCAGTAAGATGTGTTCTGGTCTCATCTCAGTCCTGTAGCTCCCTTCTACATCTCTAACGATGCCATTTCTGAGTGCTCATTACAAGATGGTTCCCATATGAGAAATTAAGGACATGAAGTGTTGACTGGAGATGGATGAGAAATGGTTCTTACTGCCAGGGAAATGTGTAGTGATTTCAAAGGAAAATTTCCACACCTCATCAAAACCTGAAGATGAAAAGAAAAATTATATGACAGAGAGAAAGAGGGAGATGCACACATACACTCCCTCCAGCTCAGTTTAGTTACAAGCCAGACAATTAAGGTGCCCAATGTCAGGTGCAATGAGATAGTCCTCTCACAGTGTCTCAAAAAAAAAAAAAAAAAAACAAACTGTAAAAATGCAAATAATTAATTGTTATTGGAGCTGGATTTACAGACTGTCCACCAGATGTATGACACACTACACGGACAGGAGGATGAAGGGCTGAGGAACACTGACACACTTCTACCCTCGACTTCAGCATTAAGGCGGTTGAAAAGGAGACTTCATTGAGCTCAGTCCCTGAAATTAGATGACGGGGAGGTGTTATCCCTGGAGGTGTTCAAGGCCAGGCTGGATGAGGCTTTGAGCAACCTGGGCTACTGGAAGGTGTCCCTGCCCATGGCAGGGGGGTTGGAACTAAATGATCTTGAAGGTCCTTTCCAACCCAAACCATTCTGTTTCTATGATTTTGCGATGTGAACCCATTTCTACACCATATCCATCCACTCCAACTTCAACCAGGCATCATGTCCTGTAGAGGAGGGTTTCATTTCTATGTGAAAGCATGTAAGAGGATACTAATCGAGTATCCTAGGAGGGATGTGACAGAGCTGCTGGTACCATCAAAGTGGGGATGGTCTCCTTCTTTTCCGACTACCTCTACACTGGCATGCACATTTGAAGCATTTGGAGTTTTTCTTATCATCACTTGGCTGTAAGACACTGGAGACCGTCTTTGATATGCACAGCACAGTTCACACATTCACTGGTTACCTCCAAGTTTATCTGAGGACAGGTAAAAGATGTCTTGCTCACATAAGCTAATTTTGTACTACATACTGCGGGTTGTTCCAATTAAACCTTTTGCAACCATGAAAATACTTTAGAGGTCTTACGTGACTCAGGCAGTAAACCAAGGAAGGATGTTCTGTCTTCTCCAATCTCATGGATATGGTCAGCTCAAGCAGTAATCAACACACTTCCCACATCTCCTGCAAACTATCACATCTCCTTGGATAACGCTTTGCCTCTGGCTTTCACATGAAATGCAAATGCAGATATGTTTATCTCCTGCTTTATAGTATGTATAGACATATGAACAGCCAGGCTACGCTTTACAAGGATATCCTGCTCTTGCTAGCATCCAGGCTTAGAGATTCTCATTTTAGTGCATGTGGAATAATGAAGCCGGAATGCCTGCATTAAAGATCAATAAAATACTTTACATGGAGAGCCACTGTGCAGAATACTGCTGTAGTCACACTGGTCACCACATTTTTAATAGTACATCGTCACTGCAAGCTGTCCAGGAGAAAAACGGCACAGAGCTGCCAGTTTGGCCTGTCTATCCACAATGTACAACAAGGTTAAGAATACAGATAAATCGGTGTCCTGGGTAAGCAGAGAACAGAGTTAACTTTCTAGCTAGCAAGAGGTTGTGTTTTGAATTTATGCTCATAAAAGTTGATAAGGAAGGAATGTTTATAATTATTGTCAGGATACTCAGAGACACCTCTCTGCTC
>NW_010107942.1:38308-59373 GCF_000699245.1 Pterocles gutturalis
CGGGGGGGGGGTTGGCGGGGTGCACAGCTCTAGCTACTAGCCCAGGATTTGTTCTTCTGTTACTAGATTGAGAACCAGAGTGACCAATAATCTATTCCATAACATACACGTCATGCCCAATATATAGGTGAGGACCCTTCCGGAGGATCATCCCTTTTTCCTTTTGGTTCTGAGGTCCTTTGGCTTCGGTCTCTTCTGTCTCTGAATTGCTCTCCCAAGGCCTTCCTCCCCGCCCCCCGCCCCCAACCCTGTCGGTTTTCGGTCTGCGACGCTCGGACTGTTATCTCTGTTTCATGAGTGCGGTTTTTCAGGACTCTCCCTGCTTCTGGGATCGTTAGCCGGGAACAGGCTGAGCCTTGGTTATTGGGTGGGGTGGCAGTATCACTGTGTATCACTCATTTGTATATTTGTATATAGTATTATTTTCAATATTATTGTAGTTTAGTTATTAAATTGTCCTTATCTCAACCCACGAGTCCTCTTTTCCATTTACACCTTTAATTCTCTCCCCTGTCCACGGATGAGGGCGGGAATTGTGTGAGCGGGTGTCCGTGGTTTGGCCCCCAGCCAAGGGCAAACCCGTCACAATCGGATTCAATGATCTTTCTCAAACCACCCTTCCAAAATAAGTAACCTTGCAGACTCAATGAGATTTAGAGCTGTATCTCGCCAAGCAAAAGCCCAAAGCAATTACAGGTAGAAAGGCCTCAGGCAGGTATAGAAAGGGCGGGAATTGTGTGAGCGGGTGTCCGTGGTTTGGCCCCCAGCCAAGGGCAAACCCGTCACAATCGGATTCAATGATCTTTCTCAAACCACCCTTCCAAAATAAGTAACCTTGCAGACTCAATGAGATTTAGAGCTGTATCTCGCCAAGCAAAAGCCCAAAGCAATTACAGGTAGAAAGGCCTCAGGCAGGTATAGAACAAGGAGCCTGGGACTTTTAAATCTTTTAGAGGAGTGAAATAGTGATACTACAACCGTGCATTATCTTTAGTACAGAAGATCACATTAGTGATGGGTAGAGCTCTGTTACCTTACTAAAGGAGCTTCCCACAGCAAGGGAGGAAGAAATGCAATCATAAATTAAACATGGCTTGCTCTTCCCTTTCACTCAGATGTTGGGCACATTTAAAACTACCATAACAAGGAAAATTTTTAAGTGGGATATTTTCAATCCTTCCTGCATGCATCACTAACATAGGCAAATACAAAAATGCATTCGGCATTTTCTTCTAACTTGAAGAAAACTTGATTCCTCTGCACCAATGTAGCATAAGAAAAAACAGCATGGGGAAATTAGCATAAAGGGAAAGGTTGGAGTGCATTTTTATTTAAATTAACTAGAATCTCCCATGTGTTTCTGTCTTCACTCATGACGAATTGTCTACTTTTGAATTATATGAACCTGAAATTCAGCAAGCAGATTACCATTTCAGAGAGTCATAGAATCATAGAATACTAGACTGTTTTGCATTGGAAGGGACCTTAAAAATCATGGAGTTCCAACTCCCCTGCCATGGACAGGGACACCTCCCACTAGCCCAGGTTGCTCAAAGCCTCATCCAGCCTGGCCTTGAACACCTCCACGGATGGGGCAGCCACAGCCTCTCTGGGAAGCCTGCTCCAATGCCTCACCACCCTCACAGTAAAAAATTTCTTACCAATATCTAATCTAAATCTATCCTCTTTCAGTGTAAAACCATTACCCCTTGACCTATCCCTACACCCACTGACCAAGAGTGCCTCCCCTTTCAGTACTGGAAGGCCAATATTAGGTCTCCCCAGAGCCTTCTCTTCTCCAGGCTGAATAACCCCAACTCTCTCAGCCTGTCCTCATAGGGGAGGTGCTCCAGCCCTCTGACCAATTTCATGCCTCTCCTCTGGACTCTCTCCAATAGGTCCAGGTCTTTCTGATGTTGAGGGCCCAACATCTGAACACAGTACTCCAGTTAGGGTCTCACGAGAGCGAAGTAGAGGGATTCTCATCACCTCCCTTGACCTGTTGGTCATGGTTCTCTCGATGCAGCCCAGGATCCACTGTGAGTCCACTGCAGTCTGCTCTTGGATCCAGCTATTGAACTACTTCTCAGCCTCCCTGATGCTTCGCAGTCTTCTCACTGCCTCCTGCAGCTCAGCCACTTGCTAAAGGTCCTCCACCTGGGCACACCTTTTGCAGGCAGGTCCCCTGCCTATCCCCACTCCAGGAGAAAGGTCTGGGGACCTCCTGCAGGCTGAGGTCTGCAGAGCAGCCTCTCCCTTCATCAGCTCCATCTGGGTGGAGGCATTGGCCACAACTGCGGTAGATGGTGCAGACCCCTCAGCTAGAGCTGCAGCTTTGGCTGTCAGATGGGTGCCTACTATTCTGCCTTAATGCTGCCAGTTCCTGGTGGGTCTCTGCACTCCCCTGGGATTTTCCTGTCTCAGGAAACCCCCTTGTATGCCACGATTCCCCGCTCCACTGCAGCAGCTGATTGTCTCTGACAGCTTTTTTTACCAGCTTCCTGCTAGGGAATCTGCAAGAAATTACCAGGTTTAGGGAAAATGCAATAGCAGAAACTATTTTGCTGGTTCACTTTTCAGCTTCTATAAATTCAATCGCTCAAGCCTCTGCAGCCATGAAGACTTAAGAAAATCCATTTGGTTTCCTGGAACTAGAAGAGACTTAGTAACAGAGTACCTAGTTCATACCTCCTACTGTTTTGTTCTACTTTATTTTTCCTTCTAAACTTTATTACTTCACCAAATTCATTCTGAGCAATCCTGACCTTATCACCTAGGGCTGCTCTAGTTCCGAGTCGATCTTACTGTACTCAGGGTGAGAGAATTAAATGACATGTCTGAGGCAGATGAAGAAAAAGAAAATAAGCCGGGGACTGAGGTTTAGCTCTCTCATAACCAATGTGCTTTTAAGAAGCACAGCATATTTCCACCCCAAGGTGAAGACCAAATTGAGGAGGAATGCCCTTCCTATCCAGCTTAGATGGTGGGGCTGACACTGATATTGTGTTCATGGAGACCATCAGCTTCTAGGGTAAACTTCAGTTTATCACGAGGGCTGCATTTTGTCACGTATTTTCACCCTGCATAATTCCTACAGCTGCCCCATAAAGGAAGGAAGGGGCAGGTTGTCCTGTTCTTATTTCCTGTCCTTCTTTTTTTTTTTTTTTTTTTTTCTCTTGATTTGGCAACTTTACGTACCATGTAAACAGGCGGTCCCATAGTGATGTTAGTGAAATGAAACAGCAACAGTGAAGAGAGGTATAAATTTCCCCCCTCTGTAATTTAACATCCTTTTCTTGTCAAACCCATTTCACAGAATCATAGAACCATAGAATGGTTTGGGTTGGAAAGGACCTTCAAGATCATTTAGTTCCAACCCCCCTGCCATGGGCAGGGACACCTTCCAGTAGCCCAGGTTGCTCAAAGCCTCATCCAGCCTGGCCTTGAACACCTCCAGGGATGGGGCATCCACAGCTTCTCAGGGCAACCTGTGCCAGTGCCTCACCACCCTCACAGTAAAGAATTTCTTCCTAATGTCTAGTCTAAATCTCCCCTCTTTCAGCTGGTACCCGTTACCCCTTGTCCTCTCACTGCACTCCCTGATAAAGAGTGCCTCCCCATCTCTCCTGTAGCCCCTTTCAGGTACTAGAAGGCTGCTATTAAGTCTCCTTGGACCCTTCTCTTCTCCAGGCTGAACAACCCCAATTCTCTCAGCCTGTCCTCATAGGGGAGGTGCTCCAGCCCTCTGATCAATTTCATGGCTCTCCTCTGGACTGTCTCCAACAGGTCCAGGTCTTTTTTATGTTGGGGGCCCCACATCTGAACACAGTACTCCAGGTGGGGTCTCACAAGAGCAGAATAGAGGGGGCGAATCACCTCCTTCGACCTGCTGATAACTCTTCCTTTGACGCAGCCCAGGACACAGTTGGCTTTCATTGAGTTAAGTCTGGTTACGCATGTCTACACCCATCCTTCTCACAGTCAACTGCCCACACTATCGCTAGCTTCAGGTGGCACCTCTACACATGCAAAGCAAGTGGATAAACATTCCTTTAAGACTGTCATGAAGAAGAGTGTTTGCCGGTATTTTTACAGCATCACACCCTATTTCTAAAGCTTTTCTTGTCCTTTCTTAGCTGTATGAATTATATTATCACTATTCTCCATGTCTGCACATCGCTGCTGCTGGGACCGTGTTTTGGCTGACATGGCTGTCTGAGAGCTCTACTGTACATCGTCCCTGGATTCTGATGCTAGGCAGAAAAGTCCCCTGCTGGCAGCTCCCTCGCTGAACATCTGAAACACCCAGCCTTTGTGTAAATGAACCATGCTTGCAAGAGCTCACAGACACATCAAGACTGTCTAGAAAGGACTGTGCTGTCTCTGCCTCTCAATGTATGTGCTGCATTGCTGTTGAGCATGTTCCTGCTAGACAGGCAAACAAAAAGGAGAATAAGTCACTGGCTCACTCCGTAACACCCATCTGGGGAAAAAAAAAAAAAAAAAAAGTAAGAAAAAGTAAGAAGTTGTTTTGTTTTTTTTTTTTTTTCCTGGGTTCACATGGAGGCAAGAACCAAATTCAGCCTGATTTCCTGCAGCAGAGACAACCCCTAGCACAGGCATGGTACCACTCTGGAGTGTGGAGCAGTGGGAAAGTAGGAACATGATGGAAATAAAGAGTATATTTTATTTCTTCAAGAAATTGGTTGCTCTTCTACTACATAGAAGGTATGAAAATGGGCAGATTTAATGAATCCTAGTAGCTGCTATGAAGAATGGAGCATCTGAATTTGCATATTAGTGGCAAACCCAGAGTATATTTTTAGAATCATAGAATCATAGAATAGTGTGAGTTGGAAGGGACCATGGAGGTCATCTAGTCCAACCCTCCCGCAGTAAGCAGGGACATCTTCCACTGGATCAGGTTGCTCAGAGCCCCA
Source organism: Pterocles gutturalis (assembly GCF_000699245.1). Classification (NCBI taxonomy): domain Eukaryota; kingdom Metazoa; phylum Chordata; class Aves; order Pterocliformes; family Pteroclidae; genus Pterocles; species Pterocles gutturalis. The sequence goes on from NW_010107942.1 coordinate 43,249, forward strand.
TCCAACCTGACCTTGAATGTTTTCAGGGACGGGGCATCTACCACCTCCCTGGGCAACCTGTTCCAGTGTTTCACCACCCTAAGCACAAAATATTTTTTTCTTCTATCTAGTCTAAGGTATATTTTTACGCTATGTACTTTGGAGGAGAGCCACTCCTGTTAATCCTCATCTCAGTTTTTTGGAGTACTCAAACACTTTTTCTCAGTAACATGGTTGACTCCCACATAACCTCTTTGGCAGAAATCTTTTAATCTCTTTTCCTCTCCAGCCTTTGGCAGTGTTTCAGTGGACTGCTCAGCATCCAAGCAAATATTCATAGCATGCTGTTGAGGAACAGTCTCATTTTGTGTCTGCTCCACAAAACATCTGCCCATTTCACAGCCCCCTGCACTGTTTGCATTCCCAAAACTTCAGCTAATGCCCAAAAACCCGATCCCAAATTAGGACAAAAATTGGAGGCAGCTTGTCACCACCCATCTGGAGGAGCATCACTGAGCCTTGAGAGTGTTGGTGGTCAGTTGGTGAGGATGGGGAAGAGAAGACAAGGTTTCTGCATCTTTGTGAGAGAGGGGTCTACCTTTGAAAAGGAGAAAAGTAGGGGATGAGCCTGGAGCAGCAGGATGGGACAACACCCATTCACCCCACCACAGCTTCTGGCACCATCCACAGAAGAGCACCAGCTCAAATAATGACAATATTGCACTGAGAATACAGCAAGATGCTGCAGCACAGAAATTACTAGATCTGCACTGGGACAACAGCAATGCCTTTGCAGGCAAACATAACTTATTTTTACTTGCAGGCTTTTCTCAGCAGCCTTCTGTTATTCATACTGATTTCACCATAAGGGATCAAGACATAAATGGTCTGTCTTCTGTTGCAAAGGATGCTCAGCCCTTTGGTCCAGTTCACAGAGAATTTTTTTCAGCACTGACTGAGAAAAAAAAAAAAAAAAAAAAGGAGGGTTATCACAGCCTAGTAACCTGAAAACGTAAAGTCAAAATGATTTACTCAAAATGAATATGAGTTGCCCCGTCATGTTCAAGGCCAGGCTAGACGAGGCTTTGAGCAACCTGGTCTACTGCAAGGTGTCCCTGCCCATGGCAGGGGGTTTGGAACTAGACGATCTTTAAGGTCCTTTCCAACCCAAACCGTTCTATGTTTTATGAAGCAAAAGAGTCAGATCCAGGCAGAGTCCATCTGAGTAATTAATTGGTGACTCCTATGTGGCATCTCCACCTGAGACAGCAACCTCTCTCTAGAGAGAAAAGTCAGTGGAGATTAGGGGAGGATTTGTCCCACCTAAAATAACCACTCCGAGAAAGTGTGAAGTCAGCAGCATGCACTTCATGGCATAGCGTCAGCAAAGAAACCCAACAGATCACAACCAGAAATTGGGAAGTTCAACAAGAAAGTGTCTTTGACAGACCCTTCATATGTGCACAGCAGTGATGGGAGAAGAGGAAACGAAAGTTCACGCTTCCTCAGTGCCATGTGAACCTTTTATTTTTAAAATTTACCTGTAAATTTGTTATAATCAAACCTATTGATCCAAGCTTGATTGCAGGCATCTGCTTGTTAGGTATTACACTAATACTCTACCCAAACCCTTTAATTGTTTTTCTTCAGGACATTTTTGGTTTTAATTAAAATACAAGCAAAGATAATAAAAATGTTAAAAAGTTACAAAATGACAGACACCTGCAGTGAAAAGAGAGACATGAACTGAATCAAAATGAAAATATTGAAAATCTACTTTTGGACTATTGTAGCAGCACTGCTATACAAGAGGCTGTCACGGATCAGTGACATGAACTGTGGTCAGCCTCTGGTGAACCCTTTCACAACAGCCAGACAGCATGTTTTCATGGCCTCACCCTGGATTCTCCTTTCAACAGGTTCGATGAAAACTTTCTGTCTCTAGGGAGATCTAATTAGATTGAGCTTTTCAACCAAAACTGACCAGAAATGAAGCCGTCATGAGCATCTCAAATAAAATAAGAATCAGAAAAGCAAAGACACCATGAAGATGATAGAAGAAGTAATCATTAACAAAGAATAGATAACTATGTTGGGCTACTTCCCAACACAAATAGTGTTGAAGATTTGCCTGCATTTTTTTTTTTTTGCAGGGTCCATTTTAGGTTATTTAACGAAAGATAAATCCAGGCAAGTGATCCTGGCATGTTGTTTTTTGTGAAAGCCCCTTATCCCACATCAGTTATACAAGCAGGTGACCTTAAAAACAGGTGGATGGATATTTCTCCACTGGTTTTGCTAGAGATGGATTTGGGAGCAATCACAAACCCCATCCTGTTAGGAGAGCAATGAAGACAATCCCAACACAGCTTGAGCGGGTTGTGTTTTCAGCCAGCTCAGCTGGATCTGGAAGAGCACATCTGTCCAGGCTTATTATAGAGGCTCTGCTGTTCCTCTTGGGTCAAGAAAACAACCGAGGCCCGGAAAGCACAGTCTTTCTCGGCTTTCCTTTAGTCTCAGAAAACAAAATAGGGCTTTAGCAAGACCAAGCAAGACTTTTTTACAGTGTTGCTTGCTGTTTCTGTGTGATGCTATCAGGAATTGCTTAGGGAGCAAGTTCCTTGGTCTCTTTTAAGTGACATATCTACTCAAACTAACAAGGGGTGTGCTGAAAGTGTATAACATAACAAACAAATTCCTTTTATCATCTCCCCATGCTTCCTATCTAAATATTTATTTTGCTTTCCCTCCAAACATGATATGTTCCAGCTCATGGGACACAGTCACCCAATTGACAGTGCTGGGAAGTAAGGAAGATACTTGAACATTAGCATTTGATTCTAGTAGTTGTATTCTTAAGTGTATAATTATGGCACAGTGCTGCACAGCAAAGTCTATTTAGACAGGGACTTTTGCAATCAAAAGGTCTATGGCATTTGTTCCTAAAGAAATACATTCAGTGAAAAAGAGATCACATTTTGAACTGAATTGGTGAAATGGTTGCTATCCCTCCAAGAGTGCTTTCTCTAAAGTTCAGAAACATCAATGGGGACTTTTCCCCATTCCTCTTACCTGTCCTAGACACACCTATGCAGGAGGGGATGAGTCTGGTTCTTTCTCCTGACCAGTGATAGTCCCTGTCTAACATAGTCTAATCTCCCAACCTGTAAATAAACTTAAAAAAAAAAATAAGTTCAACTAAAGGGAGTTAAATGTTTGCCCTAATGTTTGTGTGCTGTGATATCAAGGAGCAACATGGATCTGAGGACACTCGTTTATTGGAAATATTTAACAACTCGTCAACTCAAGAAAAATTAAGAGTGACAACTTGAATTTCAAGTCAAATGAAGTCAGGATATTTACTGGTTTAAAGAAAAACACAGGAACAACAGCAAGAAAATTATATTTTTTCTCAAGAATAGCGATCTATTTATTACAGATCAAGATGATGTCTCAAGAAAGAGGAACTAAAGATATTAGGTAAATTTTGACACAGATGAGTATTAGTGACCCAAATGCCTGCAAAGTCAAATAATGAAAATGGGAAGTGGAAACATTGCTAAAGGGAACAAAATCTTGTTTCTGAATTAGTTTGTCCAGGGAGAATTAAATAGGAAGAATTCAGCAGTTTGCTCATTTATTCTGTATGAGTTCTTTATAGGGCAAGATGAAGTGAATTTAACCTTCCAAACAGTGGCAAGAAATAGGAAGTGCCAGCAAAGGAAAGCAATGCAGACCAGCTTTATTATCCTCATGTGCTCCATGCTGTCTCTGTGATATACATTTACGGAGATGCTAACCTTTCTCGAGCTCAAGCGTTCAGTCCCACACCGCACAATTAACATACAAGCTTGATGAAGGCTTTCATGAGGGTTGAAAAGCTACCTAAAATGTTTAAGATAAAAAAAATGATGAAATGTTTTCAGCTCAGTGCCTCTGGAATGTGACATGCAACAAAACTGTCCAAAATCTGTGCATTTTTCCAGTGAACATCAGGGCAACGTCTTAACAGTCACAGGCAGGAGAGGCCACAGATAAATAATCAGATAATTTCTACCACACATTTTTATTGGGCCATTATTATTATTTATTTTACTTAAGTTTTGACTGTGCTATTGATTTTCCAAACTGATGGGGCATTAACCATCCACACAGCTGTTCTTTATGAGCTTTAGCACTTAACCTTCGTGTTTCTTTTCTAACATCAGGCCATTCTGACTTCTGTCATTTAACTCTGTGAATAATTCACCTGATCTTCATTTATATTTTCACCTTGAAAGTATTTATAGACTGTAATCATGTCTCTATTGATATTTTCTTCCAGACTAATTAATTTAGCTCCCTCATTTTCTCATCTGATATTTCTAGACTATACCTTGTTATTTTACTTGCCCTGTTTGTATTCTTTTTTTTATTCTCTCTGTACATACCAATACCCTTCCCAAGCCATAAACTCCATTGCTTGTGCCATAAAAATACATTTCTGTTAGAAACTTTCACCCAAACACAGGAGAAATCTTGTCACATGTTAAAGTCTATCTGGAAACTGCTGTATGGGGCTTTGGTTGGTTGATTGGTTGCCTCTTGGTAATTTTTCTAACTATTCAGCCTAGTCTCAAAGGACTCTAATCTGGATATTTTCCATTCCTATACTAATAAAGGAGAAATGAACAGATTCTGCAAGGCTAGGACATACTCACTGAATTAAAATTATATTTCGCTCCCCAAAATAGACCTTTGGCTCCAAAACCACACTGGAATAGCATGCTCTCAGTGGAAAGATGACAGCTTTCTGTTTCTCCTTTGAAGACTGGATTACACCTAAAGCTTCTTAATGCTCACTTATTACTCAAATTGCTCTCTATTTTTTCTTACTTATTAATCTTGTAAATAAGGACCTACAGCCTCAGCGATGAGCTGTGCACACATGTGTGCATGCAGTGGTGCACAGTGTTTTCTAGTATATATAGATATATGTATGGATGCCCCATCCCTGGAGGTGTTCAAGGCCAGGCTGGATGAGACTTTGAGCAACCTGGGCTAGTGGAAGGTGTCCCTGCTCACGGCAGGGTGTTAGAACTAGGTGATCTTTAAGGTCCTTTCCAACCCTAACCACTCTGTGATTCTAAGATTCTCTATAACATTGTTCCTCGGTGCTCCTTTGTGTGTGTGGAGATGAGCTTTTTATCACATAATCAGCCTTTTATCACATAACCTAAGACTGTGCACTGCACAGAAAGCTCCTCCCTAACACGTATGGGTGTACACAGGGGGTGCAGGTACACACCCATTAGCAAGGTCCCCTCTTTCTCTTCCAGGAGCCATGAATGTCTGGAGGAGAAAGGGACCACAGCAAACTACAGGAAGGCTGTTTGCAGGGAATTTATTTCCTTCTGATCCCTATCTGCTTAAAACAGTGATGAAGGCTTCTCCAGAGGGTAATTCAACCCAACAAAGTTATGCCCTTGCTTATTTTTTTCCTTTTCTCCACTGATTTTTTAAGGAGCTATACATTCCTAATAGAGCCAAGGACTGCAATTATCAGTTATCTGAAGTTAGATGCCAGTTTGCCCCATCAGATGTCAAGTGTCCTATTTGGTGGGATATGAGAAAGAGGGATAAATTAGCCAGATGCTTGTTCAGGACTGGAGGTATCAGCATGTAGGTGGGATCCCGCTTAACTAATCTGAGATGTTTGCACAGTAGATATCTTTGTCTGAACTCAACAGCCAATTTGAACTGCCAGAAATCCACCCTGCCAAGCTTTACATACTCATACTAGAAGTGCTGACCTCCAAGCTCCTTATTAAGGCTCCCATTATACTCAGTGGAGACATGGTCAATAAAGGCAATGGAGATAAGAGCCCTATACTCCAGATTAAAAAGATTGACAGCTACTTAACATGAGATTGTGTCATAGACTATTCAGGGAGCCTTGAATGTCAAGCTCAGAAGCAGAGATCTATACTTCACGTGCTCAGGTGTGGCCAAGGGAGGCTATGGAAAAAAAGAACAAATAAAACAAAAGAATACCAAAAAAAAAAAAAAAAAACACCAAAACCCCCGCAGACTATATACTTTTTTTTTTTAATTTTCCTTCAGAATAATTCATCATACTTAGCTCAGATGCATAGACTAAGACTTAGCTGACTGTAAAAAGAGTCTTGTTGTCTTAATAGGTAGAAATCTACCCTTTGGAATAATTAATAGGGGTTCCTTCAGCATGCATGGTTTGAGATCCCATAAGATTTATCCAGTACCAGATGTGGACAGTGAGTCAAGACAGATCTGGAGTGGTGCCCTAGAACCTGCCTGGATCCCATCTTCATGGAGAAATCCTGTGTTCCCCCACATGGAACATTTAAGAGTAGAAAACACGTTTGTAATTATCGGGTCAGGATAACCAAGAAGTGACAAAAACACTGCTGTTTTACTGATGTGTGGTTTATTTACATTTCACATAAAATTACCTTCTCTCTCACCACTAAAGGCCAAATCATATGAAATGCTGAATTTCTTTTGACAAGTTTCCTCTAGCTGGTGAGATGTGGAGGCAAACAGCATCTCTCCCACAGACCAAGTCCTTAATAGACTTAATAATACAATGAGGATATGAAGTGATCTAAGCTTTATATACACACTCTATGAGATCACACTGCATCAAAACTTTGATAGATGCCTCTGCTATTTGCTCATCCTTAAGGAGCAATGACCCGAACATTAGCATGTCTAGTAAATTGTTCTAATGCGTGGTGAAAGGAGACTAATGGATACAGTAATTGATTGTTTGATGGATAGCTGGGGAGCCCTTTGATTATGAGTTTTTGCTATGGTCCAAGACATTTTCATTCTCCAGTTAACCCAGAGCTGATTGCTTGCATGAATTATCTCATTCTCTGACTGCAAATATCATTCTCTTAATAAATATTTCATTAGAAACAAACCAGTTGTGGGGAGAGAGGAGAAAGCAGATGCTCAGCGTTGTGTCTTTTGAAGACGTTATAGAGTTTACAGAACAGACACAGAAATTACCCATGAAATGTGCTCAGGTCAGACAAGAGGGCTCACTTCTCCAGGATTTAGTATTCAGAACAATGTAAGAGGCAGGAAGAAGTCTGAAGGTCAATTTAAATCCATCAAGGGAGGCCCAATATGGCCCGAGAAGGATGTACTGAAGTGGGGAAGCCGCTGTATTAAAATTGGCTTCCTCACAAATTCCACTTTTCTGTCTCCCAAGCTCCAGGCTGAGCTTTCATGTTACAAGGAGGAGCCCTGACCAAGAAAAAGAACATCAGCAAGCAAACCGAGTTATAGTTCTTGGGATCTGGTTGCTGAGGGTTGAATTTTGATCCCAGTGAAGCTGATGGCAAAATTCTCATGGATACCAACGGGGTCTTTTTTCGTCTTTTATCTTCAAACGATGACTCCTCAAAAGTAATTTAACACCTCTATTTAGCTTTTTGATATTTAACTATTTATTCAGAACACCTGTACTGAACCAGTTTGTTTCATTTCAGCTGGTTACATTTTAACATGAGATACAATTGTACTTTAGAGTTATGGAGGTCGGTCCTCTTCTCTCCAAAGGACAGTGTAGAAACAAGCAAAAGGCAAAGTCAATGGAAAACAGACTCTGTTTCACCGTTCAAACCCCCAAGCCCTGATCAACGCTGTTTAATATCCCTTCAAATTCTCAAATATCAAGAGGGCGATATTTGCAGAGAACACTTTGGACTTCCACAGGCTCCATTACGGAGAAGAACTTCATAAACTAAGCTTGAGTCAGAAGTAGTTTGCTACTATATAGAAAGGAGTCACTGCACAAACTAATCCCAATTCGCTTCAGTGCCACACACTTAATATGCTGAAAACTGCTGCAGTTTTTAAAACCTCTTTTATTGAAAAATTGTTGATGAGCAATATACATAATGTTCCCTATTACTCTCCACCCTGTGTATGTCCCTTGGGCATTGAGACACTCTTATCTTGTTTTCCTAGCTGTTCCTCGAGAATACTTATATTGCTAGTCTCACAATAGGTATCATTATGTCAATAAGCACAATTTAAACATTAATAGTATGTTTACGGGCAGAAATGCAACTGATCAGATCACACGCATGTCAAGGAAATTGCACCAACGCTCTTTGCTCTCAAGTCTTTGCCAGAACTTCTACAGAAGGGAATGATGTGAACAAAAGATGGGGGAGAAGGAGGGACAGTGACAGAGGAAGAGAGACAACTAACCAAAAAAGGCAGCAAGAACTAGCAAGAGTGAATGAAGGGCACGGAAGATGCTTGGAAAGGGAGAGAGTATGACAAAGAGGAAAGAATAAATGGAAGTGAATTGAAAGGAAGCCAAAGGAAGATCTGGGATGTTTCCAAAATGTGTGGTCTGAGATAGGACCATATGCAGATCTCCCTCATAGGGAATGAAACCCTCACTAGTGCTGACATATTTCAAAAGCAAGAATGGGAGTATGAAAGCAGGGAAGTAGCCATTAGGGAAGCCTATACATTACTGTTGTTTCTCCTTAGTTACCATACGCAAACCAACTATTGGGGAGTAAAGTCCACAGTGGTTGAGCAGCAAATCCCATTTATAGACAAAAATTTCTGTCTTCTCCTGAAGTGGTATTTGACAGTAATTTCTGAAAATAAACCAACAATCTACCCACTTTCTGGAAGGTAAACTTTCTTGCCACAGGGAACTTCTAGTAATAGAGATAAAAAAACATGTAAAAGAAAAGCATGGGAAAAATCTCTCTTTCCAGGTAAATACTAAACTCTTTACTGATCTGAGAATAGACTGATTGAGGAAGTTGTTGGCACAGCTAATGCTGGACATCTATTCTCCACACCAAATTGTGGAAGCTGATTGAGTCCAAACTATCACTGCATATTTTATCACAATCGTTAGGCTGCAGGCTGACTTTCTCCAAGGAAACCACACTATGAACCGCTGACACTGCCTGCTGAGGGAGGTGACACTGTCCACCAGTAAAGGAGCATTGATCTGGCTCAGCGTTTTAAAGTCCCTGATGGGTTTACATTACCCTTCTGTTGGAGTCTATTTCCTTCCACGTCCCATGTTTTTACCCCTGCTGCTGCTTAGCTGGAACAGAGCTGTGCTAATATGCCAAAGTCACATATCTAATCCATATCTTTTTCATCTATTTTCAGGTCTCATTTGGCAAATGAAATAGGATGAGACCAGCCTGATGATTACGAAGAAAAAAGCTCTTGAGGTATGTCCTGGGCCAGTCTCCCAAGGATGTTGACAAATGTAATTTTCTACAAAATTAAAACATGTGTCAACATGTCTTAAAAGACTCTGAGCACTGAATGCCACCCAAAGTCCCAGGAATTTTTCCAAGAGGAGTCATGTTAGTTCTGTTTTCCTGGATAAGTGTAATCATTGATAACTCCATCCCACTAACCAAAATATATTTATTAGATTGCAGTGACAATGATGGTATTCTTTTCCTCCAGTCTCACCCTGTCATGCAGTGGCAGTGCCCAGTCTGGCACTCCTCAGAAAATTTTTACTTTGTCAGAAAGATATTTGAGCCCTTCCAGCCCGACTTACTCTAAATATGCCTCATAGGTCTCATGAGTAATGTACCTACACAAAGAGATCTCAAAAATTGTACAGATTGTGCAGGAACTTAAATTTTGACTGAAGAAGTGATGAATAAAATGCAAAGCAACATCCTCAGATTCTGGGCAAAGAATATATAATCATCCAGTTGTGTTTGCGAAACATGCCAGGCTCTGTCAGGAAGAAGGGTTATAAATAAATGTAAGGTAGATACTTTATTAATGCTATTTCATATACATGCAATAATGAACTTTAATTATTTCTTTGGGTTTCTTTCTTCTTTTACTGTAGCAGATGAGTCAAGCCCAGATGTGTAATGAAACTGATACTAGCATCACAGCATTTTCTTGAAAGAGCTCTACAGATCAGCTGCTAAATAATTTATTCTGTGGGGTTTCCTTCATGCATCTCACACAGAATTTAGTTCCCCCACATATGGCAAGAGTGAATCACAGTGCAAGGAATTTTCCTGATGGAAAAGATTTTGCAGAAAAGTGGTCTTCTCACATTACTTGTCCTGCAATGAAGCCAAAGTCATCTTTAGTACACTCAGTGAAGTAGCCTGACAAGAAGAAGCAGTTGCCATAGTATGTAAGGAAGTTCATGTATACCTTTGCATTCAGAACCTATGAAACATAATTTAGAGCTTATTGGTAACCTTATCACCAAATATTTGCACCAGGAAACAAGTAGATTGATTTGTTTCATGCTGTGATTTTGGGAATTAGCAGAGGATATCAAAAAGAAAGCTTAGAGATGTTAAATGCAATGATATTGGATAAATGTGAAATATCTCACTCATTCCTCAGCTCTTCACTAGATGCTCAGAGAGAGTAATGCAGCACATCACTACTTGTGCAAAATGCCTTCCTGTTAATGTCTGCAATGAGCTTCATGAAGAAGTCATATGAGGTGAATCTCACTGAAATGCTTTCATTCTCCCATCTTTCCTGCTCTGTAAGCAAGGGCAATGACAACACAACCCTACTGAAAGCAACAGGAGATGTTCCTCAAACCCCCATACCATGAAGACACCATGTCCCAGTTCCTCTACTCTCACAGACAAGAGCTTTCAGATTCACTGAGGGGCTCCCCAAAAGTATCAGATTTAACTTGTCATGTCTCCCAATCCCATACCTAATACTCCAACGTTAAACAGTGGATAAACAAACTCATGAAACACACAAACTCTGAAAACCCCTTTCATGACAAAAGTCCTTACATTTGACAGTTACTCAACCTGTTCCTCTTTGTACATACCTCCAGACCCACCAACTTGCATTTCCTTGTGAGCATCATAAAAAAAAAAAAACAAAAAAAAAAATACCTCCAGACCCACCAACCTGCATTTCCTTGTGATCATCATAAAAAAAAACCAAACCAAACCAAACCAAAACAAAACAAAACAAAAACAAAAAAAAAACCAACCTCACAACACAAAACAAAGCAAAAAAAACACAAAACACATGGCATGGTTTACTCTGGGAACAGACTTTGTGTTTCCAACAGTGACAAATTCAAATCTGCTGAGCTCCTTAGAACTTGCTGCATGACCCACAATCTGCATCCTATCTCTGCCTTTTTGGTAAAATGGGCGTGGGTTCTTCCCCGTATAGAGGGGAAGAATTTGCAAAGTGTTTGAGACCTGCAGGGACATCTATTAAAATTCAACATTGGAGAGTTTCCCAGCTCATCTCCCCCTATTTCATATCAAGTCTTAAATACAAACAGCTGCTCATAAACAAAGAAGCCTAATAAAGCATTTCCCCAAAAAAAAAAAAAAAAAAAAAACAAAAACAAACAAAAAAAAACTAAAAAAGGAAAAAAAAACCCACAACTAATCCACACTTCTTTGAGCCTGTCTTTTTCTTTTGGGGGCCAATTTAAATTCTGTAATGTTTTCTGGCCTCTTACTAATTGGAAGGGAAAGAAACACCACTGGCAAGCTGTGAGATTCAAGAAGTCAGAAGGGAAGAGTCAAGAAGGCAAAAGGGTGATTAAAGCGATTTTGTGTGAACTCAGGTCTCTACAGGGGGACAATGCCTGTAGGCTTTGAAGCAACAACCAGTGCTAGGAGGAGTAAAAGGCTTTATTATGTTGGATATCATCAAGCTCAAAATAAAATTCATCTCAAAGTAAGCAGGATTGTTGCAGGACGAGAACACAAATAGCGTCCCACTTGCAAAGGATGCACTTTTGCAAAATGAGAGGTATGAGGAAGAAAACATACCAAAAAAAAAAAAAAAAAGTAGATCCCAAACAGGGCATTTTTAAACAAAAAAATAGATAGCAGATTAGCACTACCCCATTTTCCACTCAGTGATATGTCACCATGCCTCCCTCTCCTATGTATCAGACACACATTCATGACACCACCAGACCCTATCGGGGTCTAAGCAAGATGCACTGATGGGCAAAGCCCACTCCTACCTTTGGGGTGCCCAAATGATATGAACTGGGGAGAGGGGGACCTGCACAACCCTCTGGACACCACCACAGATGAGCACCAGACCAACTGAGAGTAAAAACTGGCCAACTCCTGATAATCCCCAGCAGATGTGACCTAAAGCTAAAATTTCTCCTCCTTAGGTACCTGAAAAAATAGATACGAATACACCCAAATGCATTAATATTCTATTTATTTCAACTCTATTTAATATGTACATTCTGCCCAGTGCAGAGAATATGTAGCAGGTGGTTATTTATTACATTTTTCCACCACATAGTAAGCAGGGACTCTGCCTTCAACAAAATCATAAAACCTCCTATTCCACCCCAACTCTGTATACATTTTTTCCTCATCTCAGTGATAATAATTAACAACAAGAATCGACTGTTCATCAAACGTTCTCCACCACTGTTCTTATCTGAGTGCTACAAAACAAGGCTCCTGCATCCCACTGAGTCCGATGCCAGCAGATGGCACTCCAAAGTGTGCAGCATCCCCAGCTTCCCTTGCCCCATCCCCAGCAACTCCTGGAAGAGGCTTTGGGTTTTTTTTTCTGTATCTGTTCTTAATCATGTTTGAATATAGGGGTCAATGAAGTCGCTAACACAATAGGGCCATCAGACTTCCAAGTTCTCTGATTCCAGAAGAGGTCAGTACATCCTGCTGTGCACAAAAGCCACATTCCCAATCTCTCTCCTTAAATCACCAAACCAATTACAAACTGCTGGGCACAGAAAGGGAGAAAACACTTTCCTTGCTCACCAGAAATCGGTTGTGCTTGCATGCAGATGCTTTGATTACTTATTTTTGTTTGCTGGTGTTTTGGTTTTTTGGGTTTTTTTTGTTTTTTTGGGGTTTTTTTTAGAGCAATTATCTGTGTTTCTTAGTGTGCTGCTGCTAAGCTCTTAATGCAAATGTACTCCCATACAGGCAAAAAAAAGGGAAGGGAAGGGGAAAGAAGGGGAAGGAGAAGGGGAAAGGGAAAGGGAAAGGGAAAGGGAAAGGGGAAAGGGGAAAAGGGAAAGGGGAAAGGGAAAGGGAAATCCTTAAACCAAGGAAATTTGCAGATCAAGAGATTCAGTTGTATCAAGTGTAATATTGAGTTAAGGTTCTAGGAACCACCTTGGCAGATTTATTTTATTCAGGAGCTTACAGGCTGAGCAAAGGCAGAAAAAAAAACAACCTACTGAATCTTTTTGTTTTATCCAAGTGACACATGCAAACCACAACTCACAACAGATCCAGGGCTTGCACAGATTGGAAACAGGATCTTCAGCTTTGCCCCACAGAAAACTGAGTACATGGAAATAAGCCTTTTTTGACCCATTTCCATGCAGTTTCTCCATGCAGAAGTATAAATTGTATAGGACTTCCCATGCCTTGGTCTCTGTGCCAAGGAGGACCTTGGGAACCTCCTGTCTGTAGTGTGGGTTTTGCTTTGGGAAGTTGCAAAAACAGGGGCAGAAAGTTGGCTTTCCTTCATCATGCTGGCCTGACTGCAGTACCACTGTCTGCTTTCAAAAGGTTCTGACCCCTCACATGAAAATAAAGAAAGAAATAAAAGTGTAATAGCATCATTTTCTTTTATCATGGGAAATACTGAATTTGTGTAAGATATCTGAATGATCCACATGGGAAAATTACTGAAAAACTCTCCTTGCTCTACCAATCCCATCTTCCCTTCCAGCACTTAAGGAAGAAATATTTTACACTTAGGGTGGTGAAACACTGGAACAGGTTGCCCAGGGAGGTGGTAGATGCCCCGTTCCCAGAAATATTCAAGGTCAGGTTGGATGGGGCTCTGGGCAACCTGAATTAGTGGAAGATGTCCCTGACTACTGCATGGGAGTTGGACTAGATGACCTCCATGGTCCCTTCCAACTCAAACTATTCTATGATTCTATGATCTGGAAAGGACAAATATTCAGGTTAAGCACAGAGAGACAAGAGATGAGATTGAGGCCTTGGCTGATGAAGGGAGGAAGGAAAAGTCCTCTTGAACCAAACCCATTTGATGCATGGCTCACCAGAGTGACCAACTGCCTAATGCTCATCCCAGCATGGTAACACAGTTTTAATTAAAGCAGGATTAATGAAGGGGAGACTGCAAAGTGTTCCTGTGTTTTACTGCAGGGGAAGATGCATTCTTGTCATCTCACTGCTGAAATGACAAATTGTTCGTTTGAACACCTGCAAGAGGGGATTACCCATGATAGCCTGGCTGTTATCACTTTCCTCTCCCTTAAAAACCAGATTCAGACAATGTTTTCAGGCATGAAGAGGCACACGAGTGATGCTAAACTCGTACGAGCTATGCATCATTGATTTGCTCCTGACAGTAGCAATGATGAGCAACACTCATCGCTCAGTCTTTTAATTCATAGAAATCATAGAATAGTTCGAGTTGGAAGAGACCCATGAGGATCATCCAGACCAGCTCCCATTTCATTCTCATCTATGCACATGGGAGCATGTCCTGGCAATTTTTGGCAGGGTTTGGCCATGGCACATGTTTTGAACCACCACTTTATTTCAGATTTGGGACAGTCAGACATAGCTGAAGTGTCTTAAACTTAAAGGGAATTATTTGCTATTATTCTCAAAGAGAATAACATGAGAAGTTTGGGAGAGTTATAAGGGAGAACCACCATCTGTGTTTAAGTGAACACATTTGTTTTATTTATCATACAGACTATTGCTATCAGCTCAAAAATAACTACTTGAAACATCATCTGCAGCACATGCCTTATCTTGCAGATCCTGGTGTGTTTTATAAAGAAACTATATAAAATTACCTCTCTAATATATCATTTAACTCCAAAGGTATTTCAGCATCCCAGGTTATCACTAAAAGGGAAGATGAAACTCCATAACATACTGAAACATCAGTGAAACTCTGATTTGACAAAATAACACAAGCTTGGATTACAGTTTTCAGCTGGCCACCAAAGCTAGGTAACAGAACTAAGAATCCAAATTTTAAGCCTGGTCCTCTGTTTCCTTGTGCTTGCAGTAATTCAGGAATAATTGTGATCAGTTGAAAGAATCTGAGAGAGCAAGTCTGTCTTACGACACCAGGTCGATTTTGGGGCTGGTATGTGCAATAGCTGGAACATCACATGGCATTTAATGAATTAAATGATTTACTGATTTACAGTATAAGGGAGGTAACAGCACTGCCTTCTACATACGAGTGAAAGAGGTTAAATATTTTTTAATTATATGCTGGATATAACATTGGTTATTGAGATCCTGAAAACAAAATAGATGAAGCCCTAGAAAAGTCACTAAATATTAATCTTGTCTTCATCCTGGTGAAGCAAGGGTTAACCTATTTATACTTTCTTTTTTTTTTCATGGGAAAATACCATCCCTGTTCACATTTAATCATGTGGTAAATACAGCCATCAAAGTGGGCTTACAAGAATACAATTTCCTTCCTTTCAATAATCCGTCTCCCCAGGGGGGTTTAAATGCATTAAACAACACTGCACTCACTTTGGAGCAAGGTGACACGCTCAGTAAGGCTTCACATCAGTTTCTACGGTTACTGCGTGATTTTTGCCAGGGCAAAAGTCCACTTAGACTCTTGCAATGGGACTGTGGCAAGGTGGGGCTGAAGGAGGGGAGGCGGATGAGGCTGTACAACCATCCCCATCACATCAGTAGAAACCATTTCCACTTGCAGTGGGCAAAACCGCTCACTTACTATAAATCAAGCCCCTGCACAGGAAAAAAAAAAGAAAAAAAAGAAAAATAAAAGAATATAAAAGGGAGAAAACCCCACAGACTGAACAAAATTCAAGCCTGTAGACTCATGCAGAGGTTCATTTTTTATAATTATAATACTGCCATCATGGCCATACGTGTCCTGCAGCCCCAACTTACGTTTCATCAGCTCCGAAATCTTGGCCTGCATTTGCTCTCCTCTTACACTGCTGTCAGCACAGATTTGACAGTGATGCCAAAGGTGACTGCTACTGCCCAGAAAAGCTGCATGCAAGGACAAAGCTCTCTGACCAAGGTGATTATGCATCCAACTGGCCACACCCATCACTATTTCTATTTTTAAATTTTTTTTTTATTTTTATTTTTATTT
>NW_010107943.1:0-26345 GCF_000699245.1 Pterocles gutturalis
CTTTTGAACTCAAAGTGATGTAGCATCTTCTCATCAGTTTGCCCTCAAGCCCTGCAGGTTCACTTGCTTTGTTTAGCCCTGGCTTTCCTACATCAGCTTTCAATGCTTTGCACTGAGCTCCCATAGTGAGCTCTCCGGAACTCCTCCAGGTTTACTCATGCTTTGGATGTGGCTCTGTTTTGTCTGCAGTAGAAGGTACGTGTTGAATGCTGTGGAAGCAGACATCTGTGTGGTTTGCCTGGGAAATACTGGAGGATGTTTTTTCCCCATTTTTCATAGCGTTTGGATTGATGGTTTCACTTCTAACCCTAGGAGAGGAGTTGTCGGAGGACAGGGGAAGCTGCTTTTTCTCGATTCTGCTAGACGGGGATTGTGTGTGTTACTTGCCTGAAGATTTGGGAGCTGGGTGGTTCCTGCCTTCCCCGTGGTGCTGGGGATGCGCTGGCGGAGCTGGCTCCAGCAGACACCCTGATGGAGCCGTAGCTCTGCCCAGTTGGCACAGCAAGGCTCTGCCCGGAGCTGCTGGGACGGGGCTGTGCCTGTGCTGGCGCTGGGTGGGTTCCAACCCACCGGCCGTGCAGCCCGTCTGCCTGCGAGGGAAGCGCTAATGGGTGTCTCCATTCATGTGGCTGATGTTTTTGAATAGTGAGCTGTGAAAAAAGAAAGATAGGACGCGATGAAGCAGGCGCGTTGCTGCATGGCAGGCAGCTCTGGTGGGGCTGCCGTCTAACGCGCTCCGAGACGTACCTAGACATCCAAATCGCCTCTTTTTAAGAAGGCCAAATGCTCTTCCAGTTATTGTTCTGGGAAGCTCGTGTCACTGGGTGTAGAATTCATTTTGTTTGGAATTTCAGAGGCAGACATAAGTGTCATTATCCACTTCAGAGGAAAAGCTTTAGAAAAAGGAGAGGGGAAGCTGAATTGATATTTGGAAAAATGAAAAATGTTTAAAATATTTTTGCAAAAAAAAGCCCTCAGTGAATAGTCGTTCCACTCAGCTTCTGGCCAGTCTCGGATGCTTCTCTTCCAGGATGTCTGAGTATGAAGCCCTCAGTGAATAGTCATTCCACTCAGCTTCTGGCCAGTCTCGAATGCTTCTCTTCCAGGATGTCTGAGTATGAATGAATCATGACACGATCCTGGGAACTCTGCACCCACACTTGTTATTCTGTGTGTGGCATCAGGCACCACCAGCAGACGGAGAGGCTGGAAAACTTTGCAGTTTCTAACGCTCACCTTGTTATACCACAGTGTGGAATTAGACCTGCATAGGCAGTTCATGGCTCCTAGGAGAGGGAATAAACCAGCCGTGTCACAGAATTCACAGCATGACTTGATGTCTTGGAAAACTAATATACTGACTAAGGTTTGTAAGAGGTCATGGCCAGAAAAAAAGACTTATGAGAGAGGAAAAAAAAGATGAAGACTACTGGACTCTATTTTTTTAATAATCAGAGCAAAACAGCAGCAATATGAAATTGGAGTCAGTTTTGCCATTTCTAGCATCTGTTTGTCTTCCTGTGGACAAAACATTGGAATCTGCCTAAGGGTTTCCTTTCTTGGCGTTGAATGTCAAAATCTTAGGGTAAAGCTCTCTAAATACAACCAAAAACCTTTTAGAAGTTGTGTTCTTTTCCAAGGAAAGCTTGAATTAAATGCCTTTGATAACAGAATTTGGCCTTGAGCTGGGAGGAAATGTGATCTATGGGTGAGCATAACAATTGGGATTCCAGCCTTCTGTTCTTCTAATTTATATATTCTTCTGAAAAAAAAAAAAAAAGGTTCATGTGTCTAGTACTAGTATGTTTGCTCTGCATTTGAGTGAATATAAATGAATTCAGGAGTAGTTTTGTATTTATTTTGTAGTCCATTTAAGTGGATTTGAGGTGTTTGGCTGTAGTATGATCAAATATAGGGCATTTGTCTGAACTGCATTGGAACAAGACTTACAGGTTTTTGTCTTGCTGGTCTGACAGGTCTGGCAGCTTACTGGTGGGCACTGTTAATAAATGAACTTCTGGAAGAATGTGAAAGGCTCAAAAAAACCATGTTCAGTTCAGCCCTTCCTCTTTCCTAGTCCAACTAGAAATTCTAAATAAAGCCTTGGAGACAGTCTTTGGAATCCAGGTGGTAAAAGGTCTTGGTATAACCAGAAATGGTGCTAATGCTCATAAAAATACTCTGCTCCTTTTTCAGAATTCAGGCATGGGACTGCCTGTTGGATTAAATACTGTAGGCTAATTGTATGCTGTTTGAGGCATAATGATTCCTTATTTTAAAAGATCACCAGCTGTTGAGCTCACTGAGGTGTATTAATATATCAATCGGTATAAACTCAGTGGGGTTTGAAGTTGCTGTGTTATCTAGTAAGAATATTTGAGTAAGTAAGAATATTTGAGTAAAACCTCATAATCATTCTGGAATTTGAGCTATGAGCTATGTCATCTGGTGAGTATATGCCTGTTGCAGCTGAAGTCCTTCCTCATCCTCACCCTCCCAGCTGGCCTCCTCACCGGGTGGAGGTCTTGCTATACAATTCCTGCAATGAACAGCAGTTTCAATCTGAGCTCAGACTCTTACCTCTTGGTTTCTCTGTGGGACCTCCCTACTGTGTCAGCCATGTATCACTGTCAAGGTGTCCTCTGCAGTCCTCAGTTTGACCCAGGATTCCAGGGCCTCTGAAAAAAATCTAAGCTGGTGCCTTCCTGTGTTTGTAGATATTGTCCTTTGTATTGAGGAGGAGCAGCACAGGCATCTGCAAAAATAACCACTTTAGAGCTCTCCCTGCAGTTGTCCTTCGTGTCTGTTTTGTTGCTCAGTATAAGAATCGATTTCTGCATTAAAGGCTGTTGTCCATGTGCTTCATCCTCTCTGCTCTGCTGTCACTTGTCTGCTTGGTTGAGTTTTTCTTCATGCAACTTTCCTTTCAACACGCTGAGAATCACAAGAAACTTGAACCAACTTCTTCAGCTTCATCTTGATCGACTTCTCGACAATTGCCATGTGTACTGCCGTGAATTTAGTCCTGCTGGCCAAAGATGGAAAAGCAGAGCTGTGAGGTTGAGTAAAGTGTTGGTATTTGATACTTTGCATCTCCTTAGAAAATATCAGGAACCACCAAAATTTGCAGAAGGAACCTTGGCAGTGTGATCGTATCAGGTAGATCTGATTTCAGGCCAAGACCTGGGGTTTTTTTTGTAGAATCAAGGGTCTGGTCCCTCCAAACACTGGATGGCATGAGTTCTAGATGAGATCATGGTTTATAGACTAAAGTTTCTATAAAGTTGTTATGGAAAAGTTACCTATCGGCATCTGCCCAACTGTCCTGCATGGCATACACGTTCATTCTGTGTTTGGTGAAACAGGTACCGCATATAAAAATGTGTGTTAAGGCACTAAATGTTTCCTTCAAAGCGTGATGAAGGCAGGTGAGGGGGGGGTGCTGAATTGTAGTCATACTGTAGAGCTTAAATTTGGCAAAACATTTCTGCTAAGGAAACCCTTGGGCATACATTTTAAGTCTTGCTGTTTCCAATGGGATCCAAACATCCATTGTTTTGTGGAATAGCATCCAGAGAGCCCAGGTTTTGCCTAGAGAAAGGGGTGCGCTTGTATACCCTCTGTGCTCTTCAGCAGGGACTTGTTAAAAACTGGTCCTGGATGTTCTGTGAGGGAGCAGCCGAGTGAGAGGCAAGCCCAGTCGGTGGTGGGAGTCCTGAGCCAGTGGGTTCCTATGCCTCTGTCTAGACCAAAGAGGTTTGGAAATTTTCAGATTAGCTTTGGATAAGCCTCTGATGCTTCTCCTCGCCAGATCAGGCCTCTAAAGAGCTTGAGGTTTGTCCATTGCTCACTTTCATATGCCTTACATTAAAAACTCTTACGTTGAAATGCTTCTTATTTTAAAAATAGAAAAATAAAACAATAAATCAGAAGGAAAAGCGTGCTGGAAAAAAAAAAGCAGAAAACAGATGAAAAGCAAAAGGGAAAAGTGAACTTCGTAAAAATACCATGCATGCCAGACCCTTCAAATATGATTTCCTGCCTATTGCACTTTAAAAAGCATGATGTTACAACATGCTCTCGCGTGCAGGGGCCAAAAATATGAAAGAATAAAGCCTTGTTTGATCTTGGGAGCAGAATGGATGTCATTTGACCCATGCATGATCTGATCCTAGACCTAGGACATGTCAGCTGATTTTCCGCTGGGCGAGTGTCTGCACCACTCCCTTGTCTCCTCTCCACCCTTTTTTGAGCAGATAGTGCTGACACGCTTCCTCTTGTGGGCTGCTGGGTACCGCTCCGGAGCATCCTGGCACCCGAGTGCCTGTGGGTTGGGCAGAGGACTTCAAAAGCAAGTTTCTGGCACAGGGAAGAAATATTTTGAAGGGAGTTTGGGTGCTTCCCAAAATGACCTGTTCCGAGCAAGCAGAAAGAAAGCTGACATTATCTCATGGGAGAGACCCAGATCCCTTAGGGACCCTGCCAGGGGTTCTGAAATCCTGGGTTGCTGTTGAGAAACCTTGACAAATGCAGTGACTGCTGGCAAAAATAAAAAGCATAAACATGGTGCGGAGGTAATAGCTCAGAACTGTGTGTCTCCTCTTAATTGCTCAGAATCTAGAATATACTTGATGTGTATTTTGCAAATGGCAAAATGTGCTTGTTTTATTATTAGTCAAAGCCAATTAAGTGTGTGGTGGAAGCTATAGAAGACAAAAAGGAGGGAAACTTTAAAAATAACATCTGCTTCACATGAAGAAGTTATACATCTAGAATTAATGTTTCGTACAATTTCTCTGTACTTAGTGAAAATTTGTATAATTAGAAGAACATTGTCAGCTTTGAAAAAAAGCCTCTGGCAAGTGAACGCATCAGCTTGAGACAAAGTGGAGGAATAGCTGTTATTTTCTTACCAATGACTCTCCAGATACATAACTTGCAGTTAAAAGCTGATTGGGTTTCTGGAAGTTTCTGCTCCACAGTTCTTTTCCCATAGTAAATCAATTGCCATGTCAGTAACATGGTGTAAGCAGCAACGTACTTCTATTCTGAGTACAGGATTGGGAGAGCAGGTGGCCAAGCTGGGGCACGTGTGAGCCTCAGTGTTTGGTTAATACGGTTCTCTGATGAGGTGCAAGCAGCAGCTCTAGCACTTCAGAGGAACAGAGCCTGACAAAGGTGAGAGACCCCATCCCAGACCATCACACCGGGTGCACCCCCTGGTTCATCTTGCTTTGACCCTGTAGCGTTTGTAAATACAGAGCAGCTGATGGGAAACAGCTTGTGGTTCTTCACCTGCCGAGGAAAGGCAAAAGAAGAGAAAAGCTGAGCGGGCGTTTGTGTACGGGGTTGTGGGTCCCCATTCTAGCAGGAGAGAGCACAGCAGAAAGGGCAGTTTTGGATGTTTCAATTGAAGCAGTAATCGGAGATGAATATTGGGGAGGTTCTGCCTTCTCTTGCAGTCACGCCGCTCACCGTGAGAGCTTTACTGCTGCGTATCTGGGGTGGCACGCTCCTGCCCCGGTCCCTGGCATGTGCTGCAGTAGATTTCTGCCTTTGGCATTGGACTGCAGCTCTCGATTGCTTCTGTTTCAGCTGGGTGCCACAACAAGCTGCCCTGTGGGATGCTGGGTCTTCCTCAACCCGGAGAGCATCTCTGTCTCATCCTTGTGTATCTGTATAACAAATAATAAAAGACCTACTGCATGGGGCATTTGGTGTGAGCGGACAGCAGGCTTCTAGATCCCCTCGTGCCTCCTTCCCATTGCCAGAGATCTGGTGCAGATCCCTTCCTGCCTCCTTCCCATTGCCAGAGATCTGGTGGCCCCTGGTTCTTTGCTTTGGAGAGCACCCAGCCCGTCCTGTTGGGTGCTGTGATCTTTACCGCCTTTCATTGTACACAGACGAGAGATGATGTACATCATTGTCTAGGTGGTTTATTTTTGCTAATGGGCAAAATTGTTCAGAGCGAGCACGTGCTGTGTGTGAGGTGCCGTGAGATACTGCTGACAGCCGGGATTGCAGCAGGAAGGGGGATGCTCGGTGTACCCAGGGCTGTGCTTTAGCCCTTTTTGGGCACTGATGTCCTGCTCTTGACTTTTTTATTGCTAGTGTGGAATGAATATAATCACCTAACCGTGCTTATCTCTCCTACTTCTTCTCAACTCCTCCTCCCCTGTATGTCCCTTATATATTTGTATCAAAAATCTAGTGGTCATCATTGTTGTGTAGCAGGGTCTCCACTCAGGATATGTAGCTTTACCATGGTTTAAATAATAACTGCTAGATCACATTGGTGGGCAAGTGGTTAGCCTCTGGAAAAAAAACAGTATTTGTGGGAAAACTAAGCAGTTTCTCCTTTTGTAACCAATGACCAAAGTGGTCTAAAAAGTACCTGGAGAGGCTGTATGTGGTTTTTTGGGGGGTTTTTTTGTGCTTTTTTTTTCTTTTTTTTTCTTTTTTTTTTCTTTTTTTTTCTTTTTTTTTTCCTGGTGAACTGCAGTGTATGAATGATTCCAAGTGTGTGCACACTGGTATCTGCTGTTTGTTACTCGATGGAGTGACAGCTCTCTCACTCTTCTGTTTCCTTACATGGATGACCAAAACCACCCAGAGCACAGCATCATCAAAAATAACACTTCCTGAGTACGCTCTCAAAGTTTAGGACTGGTTGTGTAAACTAGCTTTGTCAGTATTCATGAGAAATCGTTACTATCTCTTCACTAATAAGAACAACCACCGTGTGTGGCTTGGTTTTGAAGCCTTAGGTAGTTTCTCTCACAACATTTACCCTTTGCTGACCTTGCTTGTCAACACTCGTAATTTGTGTCTCTGCTAGGAATCCTCTCCCACTATCTGCTGCATTAAATCCACCTTCCAAGGCGTGTGGTCCTTCCAAATGGGACAGCTTTGGCTCCTCTCCTTCAAATTGCATTTTCCCTTTGTTCCTTAAGCCAATCGATCATATTCTACTGCTCCCTTCATTGGCTGAAGTACCTCTCGTATATGTCAGACCCTCCAACACTTTCTGCTTTTCTTTCTAGTCTGTCTATTTTAACACAGGGTGACCCAACCTGGCAGAAGCAGGCAGAAATCTCAGCAGAGATGTGTCCAGAGGAAATCTGTATTTTTAAAAATCTCTATATATAGTCAGTAAAAAAAAAGAGATGTTATCTTTTTTTGAGGGTAGCTGAGATTTGAAATTTCTTGCTCTTATCAAGTTTCATTAAAAACATGGGCAATCACTCATTCATAGCCCAAGGTCCAAGACTGAAATAAATGCTGAGCGGTGTCAGGTCACCTCATTCTGCCCAGGATATCCGGGACGGAGCTGGATGCTGTCCCGGTGTAACCCAGCAGAGCTCACCGGGCCGGGGAAGCAGCAGCAGCAGCGCAGGCACGGTGGCTGGGACTTGCTCACGGTAGGGGCTGCGCTTGCTTCTCCACCGGGAGTGAAGAGACAAACGAGCCCAGATCATGTTGCTTTGCATTTAGTTATCATTTTTGTAGTTTGAAAAACAGTTGATACGTTTGAGCCATTGTTTTCTTGTGACTTTTTAAAGAGGCTCTAGGGCACATTAAACAATAACTTGGAAATGACTGCGGTTTTTAAGTCTTATTTTTCAGTTGACATAGATAGGGAAAGTGTAATTGTACTTGAAGAATCCCAGAGGATTGATTCCACGGTTGTGAAGGTGCCTTTGAAAATTTTGGTTTTAGGCTTTTCAGTGCAATATTTGTTGTTTTCCAGTGAAAACCACTTTTTTCTTTTTTTTTTTTTTTCCCTCTACTGTATCCTTTGGGATGGTTTAGTTGTTTCAGAGAAGTATAAATTCAAATTCTCTCACTGATTTACGCAATAATTTTTAATCTATCAGTTCTTTAGCGCTGCTTTCTTTTGGTTATTCAAAATGCTTAACTGAATGTGTTTGCTTTGTTTATTAATGAGAACATAATTCTCAATCAAATTTGTGATGAAACACTGTTGCAAATGCAAAATCCCCTTTTATTGAACACCCTGCAGTGTTCTTGTTTTTTAATCCCTTTAAATATTCCTGCCAATAAACCACTGTGAAGAAACTGAGAGGCAGATTTATTCATTGGTGTGTGTAAGAGTCAGCTGAGGCTCTGTGGAAATGTTTTCTTCTAACACTCGTCTGTGACTGCAGTGAAAGGGCAGCTATAAGCATGAGGACTCTGTTCTGTCTGCCCCTGTTCTGTGTTAGGGGATATTATTTCATGATGAAAAAGGGAATGAAGAGTGGCACTGGCTAGATAACAAGTGCTGAAAGAGAAGCTGTGGTGTTCATCTCAATAGCGTGATCTGTGTATCTTGGTTGGGCAGAAAAGATATATTTTATTTTCCATTTATATTACCATTTGAATTAAAACAGGCTTCTTCAGAACAGATTTTCCAAGTCAGCAGGAGATGTCCTAGTACCTTGTCCTAGTGCTGTTTTTTTGGCAATAGAAAAATGCACATCGATGTCTGCGGCTGCCAGGTGAGCCGTTAGTGAGTACCGTGAAACCACCCAGCAGAGCCAGCTGCGTTACTGCCCACCCCACCAGGAGCTGCTGGATTTGAGTACGTTAGTGAGAAGAGGACTCTGTTCTGCAGATGTGGCCATGGTGACTTACGCGATGACTTCATACGGTTACTGGACCAACAGCTGTCACCATTGCCCAGTGCCGCTCTTTTCAATGACAGTACTGAAGTCCATGCTTTCACTTGGACTTCTTATTGTGCTAACTATTCCTTTCTCATTTGTCAGAAATTCAGAATTTCCTTGAAAATGCCCCAAAAAATTATCTTCCATCCCCTGGATCCTGGGCAGATGTTGCTTAGAAAGAAGCCCATGGCCCAGGTTTCCTTGTCTGGCCAAGACCAGGGAGATGAAACAAATGGTGCTTAAAGCTATTTTTATGATTGTTCAATCAGTCCAGCTTCTGAAGGAAGATGGAATTGCTCCAGTTCTGTGCCAGCCATGCTTGAATTGGAGGCTTCTTGGTGTGCAAATACATGTCCCTTTTGGTTGGAGACTGTCTCGCCGTGCTGTGGATAGCACGGCTGGTGCGTTCGGTGTGCTGGAGGGTGTGTGGGCGGTACAGCCTTCGCACTGCTGCGTTTGTAATCCCTCGGTCTGCGAAACACACGTCCATGGTCAGCATCATGGGATGGCATGATTCCTCGTGGAATGGCCTCCCCACCTTGGTGTGTTCACGTGGTTTAGCTCCGTTTACAACGGCAGTGGTCGAGGGAGACTCGTCCCTGTGTGTGGTTCCGACATAAAGTCAAGTAACGTGCCCGGGACATCTCATCGATGACTTTCTGTAAAGGAGGGAGGTTTTCTCCTTTCCTTAGGCTACTTGCTTCATACAGTGGCTTCATGCAGGGAGGTAATGGGGACAGTAAATTCTCTGAACTGTTCCCACAAAGAGAAAGGGCTGTTCCTGAGGATGGCACCAGCAGGTAATGGAGGTGTCGTCTTCTCTTCTGCCCTCTGCAGTCAGCTCTGGGCACAGATAACCTTTTACTCGCTAAATGCCTAAGAACATGTCTGCTCCTGCTTTTAGAGCCAACAAGGTGTCCGCCTACATCCTTCACCTTATCCTGTGTTGATTTCTAGTAAAAAAAAAAACCAAAACCAAAACTCCCCAAAACCAAACCCAACAAACCGTGCTTACTGTGCCATGACTGCTTCTTACAGAAGCTCGGCCTGACTTTTAAAGTGTCTTTTTACTTTTTTTTTTTCTGTTCTGAGAGGTCTAAAATGGGTGTTCGGAGGACGCAGCGATGTCTGGGAAAACGGGGCTTGTTTAGATAGTGGGAATGTCTTTCCTGTGCTAACAGCGGTGAAAAGCCTCAGATAAGGCTGAAAGCATTAATGTTAATTAGACAGGAATTTCCTTAATTTGTCGGTCTGTTTTAAAAGTTGTAAATCCAAGAAGCAACAGATGGCTGAGGAAAAAATGAGAACAGATTAAGACCTACATCCTCAATGCCAGGTGCTATGGAAAATATTTCTGAACACAGAACTGAAGTGCTGTGGTTGTTTGAGCTATCTGACTCTTTATCTACTGTCTGTGCCTTACAGCACTCGAGCACATACATCAGCTCTAAATGGATGTGTAATCCCCTAACTATTCCCTGCTCTGCAAAGCTCTTGAGCATGTACTTCAGTCCTGAAGAAATCAGTGGGTTTGAAACACATGTTCAAAGTTAAAGGCACATGTTGAAGTGCTTGTTAAATTGCTGTCCCGTGCATCCGTAACAGGGTGCGTTTTATTCCTGCTTAACCTTTTAGCTTTTTATTCAAAGCTAGACAGTAAGAAGAAATAAAATGTTTGCAAATGTGATGTTGAATGCTCAGTCTCTAGCCGCCTTGACATCAATGAGACTACCCCCTAAGATAAGTACAGCTCATTTGCTTGTGCTGCTTTAGCAATTCATCAGTTTGTATCGTTTTTATTATCACTTCATGAATTATGCCTTTGCAGAAACTTAAGGTCCCATTCAGAAAGATAAAAGACAACTGTTGAGGTCAGTTAGGAAACCTGTGAAGTGTTGAGAGCTATTTCTGGGACTTGCCATGTTTCACAGATTTGAAAAATGTGGAGAAGGAATTTTGAAGAACTTCTTATCGCTTCCGTAAGAGCAGTCCCTAATGATGGCAGTTATTTTTTTTAGCAAGTTCTCATTTGCTACTGCAGTGAGAGAAGTAAACACAGTCTGGTTTTTTGTTGCTGGGAAGAATGCTTTTGCTCTAGCACTCAAAGAATAAATGTAAATCTGATGAGAACATATTACAGATTGCAGTTGATGAACTCCACTGCCTGAAAAAAATAAAAATAAAACCATGCAAAAACCGGAGTCCTCTGGCACATTTGTGTTCCGTAGTGAGAAGCTTCTGAATCAAAATTCTGAAAAAGCAAAAAAATACTGTGGGGAACACAGGCTCATTTGAGTGGAGAAATACACGGGGAGTTTTTGTCCGTCCTCCTTTGGGTGAAGTGCTTCACTCGGCGGGTCGCTCTGCCGTCACGCGTTGTTGCAGCAGCAGGTTTGCACTGCGGTGGGTGCAGCTATCCCACCACCTGGAAGATGCTCAGCTGCAGCTTGGCAGCTCTTTGCCCTGGTCTTGGCCAGAGCAGGATGGGCCGGGAGCACCTGTATGAAACTGTTGTTTGGTTTGCTCTGATGTAAAGGGAATGCTGCTTGCAGTATTTGGTACAAGAGTTGAAACGTGGGTGTCTTGAGTTGGTCCCTCGTCAATGGATCCATGAGTATGTGCTCGTTGAAGTGAATCCAGTACTGTCACGGGTTTGTTAATGACTCTGTTAAATTCTGTATGTTCTGGGTGTAGACACTATTGAACTTGTGATTCTGTGTCTTATCTGTATTTTGAGTGTTGCAGAAAGACTTTTCCTGAAGGGAAGAAAAGGGGCAAAATAAGGACCTTTAGGGATAAAAAAACCCAACCAACCAAATAAATAAAAAGACAACCCAGTTCTGTTGTTTGTAACGGGTCTCAGAAACCTTAATAATGAGAACATTAAAAAATGGATAGCTGTATACTTCAGTTGTTGGCATGGGTGGTTAGAGAGCAGTTTGTTGTGAGAGGCAGGCTAGCTGCTCTCTATAGTGACCGAGCCCTGCAGCCAGTATATACAGTGAGAAAACCCAGACCGCTGTGCGATCAAGCGGTGTGCCATATTTTGTCTTTTCCGCATGCTTCGGCACACCCTAGCCTGAGGTGGGACTGGAAGCGAAATTTCTGGAATACGCAAGGAAGGCCATTCTTGTGGTATTGCCACACCAGCCAAAACCAGGAAGCATTGGAAAACTTGCCAAAGGAAAAAAAAAAATAAAAATCAGACTGCTAGGGAGAGTTTGCCAGCCTGGTTTCCAAGCCAAGGGGATTTGGAAAAGCGTCTGAATGTTTCAGGGGTTATCCAAACCAGACCAGAAGGCTTTCACTCACTGCTCAGTGTATGGGTACAGCCTGCTGTGCTGTGCTGTCATTGAGGAGGTTCCTAGATCTGAATGCTTATTAGCAGCTCCTACTGACCAACCATAATAACATTGCCCCATAACTGAGGGAGCCTGCTGTCCAGTCGTCCTCAAATTGCAAGTTAAAATGCCTTATTCTTGAAAAGAGCTAAGAGAGGAAAAAAAATAACCCCAAAAGCCAATCCTGATGTTGTCCTAGAAGTACCTCTACCCATCAGCCTCTCCAAGTGTCATTTAAAGGCAAGCAGCTTCTGTCCTTTCTTCTTCAGCCGTAACTCCATCCACCACCAACTGGAGGAAGAGTGACTCGATCCCGCTTCTCCCCCAGCAATCCCATTCCCTCTTTGGCCTCTCTTTGCTTTCCAGGATGCCGCCTGAGAGGCGTGGTGCTCTGGGTGACGGTACGTCCTGAGCTCTGTTCTCTGGCTGCTGCCAGGTGGGACGCTTGGCCCCTCAGCCCTGCCTTCCCGCTGC
This sequence comes from Pterocles gutturalis, assembly GCF_000699245.1. Taxonomy (NCBI): domain Eukaryota; kingdom Metazoa; phylum Chordata; class Aves; order Pterocliformes; family Pteroclidae; genus Pterocles; species Pterocles gutturalis. The sequence goes on from NW_010107943.1 coordinate 12,485, forward strand.
AGTTCATATGCAAAGACTGGTGGGTCCGATGTCACTGCGTCGGAAGAGGAGGTGTGTTGTTACAAACCACGGATATTTGTGATGTATTATTGAGAAGAAAGTTGCTGAAATGTGCATTTATAGAGAGTGGTTTGAATTTTGGCTTTAATACTCTTTTGAGCCCATCTTAGCCAACTTGCTTGTGTCTGTTGTACAGACCCAGGGTGGCCGTAAAGACAAGAATGTTAATGGTTGCTTCCTGTCAAATGAGTTTATGAGCAAAGATGTTCCTAACAAGCAGCGATGATAGCATTAATCTAAATGAACCTACCCACCCTGGGCTGCTCCTGACAAAGTGAATCGTGGCTGCATGGCTCTCAGAGGATCTGTGTGTTGTCTTCAGGACAGATCCCATGTCCCCAGGGTGAAGAAGAGGTGTGCTTATAAATTACCCAACTGTGGCCTTTCTGTATCTTCTCACACCTCGCAAAGAAAGGAGCTAAATAAATCAAGGCATGAGGTACAGCTGGGGTGAGGAGTGGAAAGGGCTGTAAAACCAAAGCATCAAGTAAATATTGTGAAGCCACTTATCCTGATGAGTCCGCGATGTAGAGAAAACCACAGCCTTATCCAGGAGCTCTTGATAGGTCCAAGTTTTCTGCTTGTACTGGAGGAATCTGGTTGGACATGACATGTCATATTTAAGGGGTTTCAATGCTTTAGATAGCTCATAAGAAAAAACAGTGGTAAAAAATAGTGTTTTCTCTCTAGAGAGTTTTATTTTAATATCTTTTGTAAGTCAAATAAGTAAAGTAATATTCAGACAGTAAATAGTGTCACCTCAGTCAGCACATCCTGATTACTCAGTAAAAGATATAATGCAACTGCAACAAAACCCAACAGAATTTTGTTAGATGTTGCAAAAAAACATCTGTTGGGACAACTTGTTACCCTGAGCATTTATGGCAGAAGGTCTCCTTCCGCAGAGGAACTACTTTCAAGATAAAATTAACTTGACAAGTTGAATCAGAAACCTTCTGCTCGTGTATCAGCTACTTGTTAGAATCCTATCTGAAGAATAATTTCTAGTTATTTTTTTAATTGTTGAGACTGGTGTCATAAGATACGTGGAGCTTTCTCAACAGAGAGACCTGAAGTTCATTCCCTGGTACAGACCACGCCTAACTGCTGCCCTTACTGCTGCAAAATCCCATACCGTCTGTATGGCCAGCCGGCAGGAGGTGCACGGAGAGCTGTGTGAGGATGTGACCTGAGCGATGCCTAGAGAGAGGAGCACACGTGTGCTACACCCGCAGCCGCTGGGAAGGGACCTCAATAGCTGTGACTTTGCATTTTGCTTTTCAATTTCTGCTACTTTGTGGAAGGACCAGCAGTTTGGCTTTCCATGCCTCGCTTGTCCCTTCCACTCCTGGTTTGTTTTCTGAAAAATTGTTCTTAAAAGCTTGAAAAAGTGAAATACTCAGTTTTGATTGGAATAAAATTTGACTATACTGGGTAAAAACCTAGATGGTTCCCGTCAATAGTAGAGGTAAATTTGGAAAGTGTAAGGGTCAGTAGTTGCACAGCTGTGTGATGTGATGGAGTAGGAATTATCCCTGCTCTCCTCCTCTCCAGGCAGCTGTGTCCTCTGCTGAGAGCTTTCAGTTCTCTAGCTGTGAAGATTTTCCTAGTAAGGAACTTCCTCATCTTTTTTCCATTTTTATCGCGACTCTACCAGGAATAATAAAAGCATTCAGCTCTTACGCTGAAAGACTTTTCACTTCACTCTAGAAACAATCTATTAGGGAGCATTTTACACCTTTTGCTAGACCCACTGAGGGATTAAAAAAAAAAAATCTCTGCAAGAAGTCTTCTTACAAAAGGACCATTTACACTATTTTGGTTGTATTTCTGTTTTCAACTTGAACATGATAGGGAAAAAAAAGAAGATTTGTTTGCAACAGCTTTTTAAGAGAATGAGTTACACATGTGAAACTTTTCCAAAAGAAATAGTACTATAACTTACGAACCTTTTGTTTTGATTTTTTTTTTTTAAGAAAAGAAAAAAGGAATGCACCTGCATTTCTTAATGAAACTGGGGGGAAATAGATGTAAAGGCACTGGAAAAAGGGGAAATGGAGAAAATAATTCTGAGTATGTGCTGTAGTTCTGAGTATCCATTATGTTAAAAAAGAAAAGTGTTTGTAATAGTTAATATACACTGGGTTCGTGATGCTTGATTTTGACGTCAGTTCCATCAGTGTAAGTGCAGAATAACGTTCCTGAGGCCATGTTTAGGCCGGTGGAGTTGTCATCTTCAGCGCCTCTGCCGTGTTAGACCAGTGATGGCTTAAAAAAGGCGCCGATATGGCAGCCACTCAGAGTGTGTGCTGTGTGTTGAGTTGCTGCTCTGAGGTCCATGGGAGTTAGATGCTTAACTGGAGTTTTGTGATGTCTACAATACTGCATCCTTATAAGAAGCATGTCTCTTGCTGCGTTCCCCTACTAGGGGAAAAAAGTACATCTTGGCTTAGATCTTACTGGGAACTAAACTATCTTCTAGCTGAAGTGGAGGTATGCCAGCAGAAGAGTGACCCTGTGCTGTTACAAGGCACGGTGAGAAGCTATGAGCTCTCCAATCCCGTAGGAATTTTTCAAAATCTCTTTAAAGTAGAGGGAGTATACCTATTTACTCTTGCTTTTACAGTCTGTATTGGGTTATTCTTTGGTAGTCCCAACACAGACTAATAAGACTTTTTTTTTTTTTTTTGAAGTGCATGTTTTGGGGCTACTGCCAATCACAGAGACACTGATGGTTGGTTGGCGTGGTATCCTGCTGTGCAGTTGAGTAAAACAGCTGTAATGCTGTCAGCTGGAGTTGTTTAAAACCTATTGAAATTTAATAGGATTATCAAATAGCCTACTTCTATCCATGTTTACTAAATGTAGTCATTTTTTTTTTTCTCTTGAACAACAATCCAGGAGAACTATACTGTTATTGGAAAGAAAAATATTCAGTATATGGATACACGCCACAGCAGAGAACTCGTGCCTGTAGGATGATCATGTGTGCTGTTACTGAGGGTACATTAGGAACCTGTAAACAAATAATCAAAATCAGTAATACTGGTGTACTGGGCTACTGTCATAATGAAATTAAAACAAGGAAAAAATGAGTACGTCGGTGGGATGGGACTCGATTCTCAATGCAGACCTGACATAGCTCTCGCTGAAGTCAGCAGGTTTATTACTGGAGATGTCAGCGAGAGCAGGGCTGACCGTGTTGAGAACATCGGAAAACTGCCTGTGATTAGTACGGTAGACATGAAAGCTTTGTTTGGTGGGCTTACAGGAGTATTTAGATTTGCTGCATCGGAAAGGTAACACTCTCAGCACCTAGAACAATACTAATATCGAAGGCCCACATTTTTTTAAAGCACGTACTCTGTTTGCTCTTTACTAATAAAAGCTGTATTTTGGCACCATTGAGAGCTGCTGATACTCTTGTTGGTTTTTAGGGGAATTTGGAAGTGCCTTTGGTGTTCCAAGAAGCTCAGTAGAGGATTGGTTGAGTTCAGGATGAGAAGCGGAGCTGGTCTGTAGACTTGACTTGGAAGTTCTGTCTGTGTTTGTGATGGAAAGATGGAGAAGAAGCATGGTGGCTTTATTTCCAGTTCATTTTCTGTTGTGGTCCATGCATGCTCAGTGGGCCTTGGGTTTGGAATAGAGCACGTACGGATTCTTCAGAAGAAGACTTTGTTATCCAGATAAAAATGTGCTTTTCAGAAGCAAAACACATCTGCGTTGCAGCACGGCAAGTTCAAAGCCAGTTGGGGAAGTTTATGGGAAGCAGCTGTGGGTTGTCTTTGCTAATTAGAAACAGAACATACTTGAGGATTTGACACAACAGGTTTACACAGCACGATTAGGTAAAGAAAGTTAATGTCTGCTTTTAATAACAAGAGCAAGTAGCAGAGGTGGCAAAGTATTTTTAATGACATCATTTGCCCAGCTGTTTTACACATCTGTGATGTGGAACGTCGTTCCAGTTCTGTAACACTTCATCCTTGCTCTTCCACACCTTTGGGATAAGGGATAAAGTTACCTGTCTGGAAGGGAGCAGCCTGGGAAACATTTGTATTTGCGGTTAGTTATCGGCATTGGTCATGTTAAAACATTGGCTAGAGCGTACCGCATTAGGTATATATATATTTCTTTTTCAATGTGCTAATTACTTCACTGTGAATTTGGCACTTCTGCAGAGATCCCTGCGCTCTTGGCCAAGCTTACATCTAGGAATGAAACATTTTGCAGCAGCTGCAAAAATGTTTTTACTTATTTAGAGCATTGTAATATTTTATAGCCATGAATAATGACAAGCATATAGGTCACTCATTAATTTGTAATGTTAGATGCTTCCTCTTGTGATGTCTGAGACAATGATGGCACGGGCAGGATATGTTTTGTGTCTCTGCCGTGTGTATATGCAGGTGTGCGTGTTGCCTGCATGGATAGGGTCTCTTTCAACTCCTGTTAAATTCAATGGCACTTCCAATTGAGCGGACTTCGATTCAGGTTCCTTTTCCTTCTTTCTTTTGTAAGGATGGTGTAGAACTACCATTAGGGTGGTGTCTGGGCTCCTGTGTTGTGAAGATGCCATGGCCAAGTAAGGATGGGTCCATAACTGCATCCCAAGCATTGCTGGAACAAATTTAATTGATTTGTACTCTAGAAAAAAAGAATATAATAATTATAAGTCTTTCAGGTTGCATATTTATTTTTCATAAACCTGAACAGCTTGCCAGCTCAGTGGGAAACAAAGGGAAATTATCTTTGGAAATAATTTTGGGATCTTTGGATCAATGTCTCTTGTGCTCCTAAGCCCAGTAAGCACTTCAGAAAGGCTCTGTCCAGCTGGTTTGCTCTATTTATCATTTGGGTCCACTCTCAAATAGCTACAACGTGTTTGAAAATGTTTTTTTCAGATAATGTTCCTTATGACATAGGGACTTTTAAAGAGTATTCCTGCACGGACAGATTGTGTCTGGCATGATTTGTGCACGTGCTTGAGCTGTATGATTCCGTACAGTGTGAATTAGTCTGCAAGAAATGATGGACCCACTAACTTTGACACAAAATGGTAGTGTGCCTGGAGAGAAATGACATCCTAATATTGAAATGCACATTACAACAGGTTCATGGGAGATGATGTGGTGAGTCTGAGAAGGAGGTTGTATTCATTGTAATATAATAGTAAATCTTGGTTTGCTTTATTACCAGTGCAAGGTTACAGTAGATGACCTAAAACTTGGGGGCCAGAAAGTTTGGGAGAGATGTCTTCTTTCTCTTGGGATGGTACTTAATACAGAATTTGCTGAAAGCTTAGGCAATTAGTAAGTGCACAGGTAAGTTGAGCGTTGCCCCTTGCCGCCAACAGCTCCATTTCTTCACAACTTTATATGTTCTGTTGTGTTACTGCGGTTTTGCTTGTGTGTTTTCATTTATTTATGTGTGCAGTAATGGTTGAGTTTCAGTCTGCTTTGTTGTAAAAACATGGCTATTTTTCTAAATCGGAGGTTTTTCAGAACTGTTGAAATGAACTATAAAATTCCTGCAGAGTTGGAAAGCCTGAAAATTTAATTTGCTTCTGAAAAATTAAATTTTACTTTATGCTGTGAAAAAAAAAATGAAAAGGTTCGTTTCGGGTGGATAGCACAAGTATTTGTAAAATAAGCAAAGACAAAATACAATTTCAGAACAGGCATATAGATTCATAGAGAACCGGAGAACACTTTTGTTTTTTGCAGTGAAAAGTTAACTTTGTAGAACTGGGGTTTTGTGTTAACTAGCATTTACAGTTTTTCCTTTCAAGTTTTGTTAGGAAATATATGTGATATAATTTTAAAAAAAATAAAGCAGTGACGATTTCCAGCTGTGGGAGAGCTACCAGGCAAAATTTGTGGAAGATTGCATGTGCTGTTTATATTTTAGAAGTGGGAAAGTCTGGCCAGGTGATAATAGCAGAGAGTCGAGGTTGCAGAATTTGATTCCTCAGTGCTCTTGAACTGTAAGGTGACCTTCAGATGAAGATCTCAGGCCAGAAGCCAGGTGTTCAGGTAGTATTTCAAGGCTGTATTTCAGCACTGAAATCCTTTCTGTTTAACAGCTCTATGGCACAGGTATGGTGGGAGGTTGCAGGCAGTCCGTCTTGGCAGCCCCTGACCTACAAGCACAAATTTGTCTAGCAGGCTCTTAGTGTGAGCTTCACAAATCTGTCTCCTTTTCTAAACAGAATTAATCCCAAGGTAAGCACTTCCTCTGTTCTTGGCAGAGATGGGGATTTCCCATTTAACTGATCTCTGTTTGATTAGAGCTACCGATAACTTGCTGAAAACTTGCTAAGCCATATCTCAGTAACTTGGATAATTCAAATAAAGACTGAACATTTTTCTAAAGACGTATCTCTTCTGAAACAAAAAAGGATTTGGCCTGACACAGAGTTCCTATGTGAAATTCTGTATGTTGTGCTATGCAGGCAGTTAGCTAGATGATCATAAGTTTTTCTTTTTGGCTTTCAAATCTATTAATGCTTCCTGTAACTTGAAAATATTGCGAAGCTTAATGAATCTGAGTAAGGAAAAGCAGGTGAAGAATTCAGCTAGGTGGAGCTAACGCGTGTGTGTATTGGTGCAGCCCAGCAGAGGAGGGGTTAATGGGCACGAGTGGGTTTTCTGCAGCGTGGCTCTGTCCCAGGATGCGGAGGGATCAGGGCTGCCTGGAATGCAGCGCGGTGCAGTTTGCAGAGCGTGGCCGGCTGCCAAGCCCTTTAACAGTCGGCTGTTTTTGTTGAAAAGGCAGCTTGAAAAGTTAAAACCTTCTGATTTTTTAAAATCAGCTGGAGAACATTATAGTCACGCAGAACTGAAGGCAGACAACTCGTTAAAATTAGCATTGGCCATAATTAAAAACATGCCGGGGGGAAAAGACCATGAGAAGAAACAGACTCTTGGAAAGCTCCCGACGTTGCTCGATGTCTAAATGGAAATGTAGCTTGCTAATTGATTTCAATAATTGCTGGGTTCCTACATGCCCCACCCGCTGCAGCAGATACCAGAGCTGTCCTCCTGTGTGTGCTGGAGCCCCCGCAATCAGGTCTTGCAAGCCTGGCAACAAGAAAAGCATCTTTACAGAGGTGAGCAGAGAAACCGGCTGCGGCGTTGCCAGGCTCCCCTGCAGTGTGCTGGGGAGAGAGACCTCCTCCTCCTTTCCAACGCCTGTTACTAGGCTTTCGTTTCTCTGTGTGACTTTATTTCTCATGCCAGTCAATGACCGGCGCTGCTTAGGAATTTGCTTGGCAGTTTGCACCCTCCTGCAGGACTCTCCTAGAGGCTGTGTGCTCCCTTTGAGTGCAGCTTTGGTGTGTGCCGGCGTGGGGGTTCGTACCTGCTCCTCGTTTAAGGCTACAAGCGTGTGCAGAAGAAAGGAGGTGTTCACAGGGGGAAACTCAGAATTGAGTTCAGCCTTTGCTGTGAGTGCAGGTGATGACCACTGGTGATGCTGAGAGGCATGAGGGCAACTTCGGGAAGAGTGGAAGGGAAAACTGGACATTCAGGGTCTGTACCAGCTTATCTCCTCAGCACAGGAGGGACATGGACCTCTGAGAGCAAGTCCAGAGAAGGCCACGGAGATGGTCAGAGGGCTGGAGGACCAGCTGAGAGAGTTGGGGGTGTGCAGCCTGGAGAAGAGAAGGCTCCGGGGAGACCTTCCAGCACCTTCCAGTGCTGAAAGGGGGCTACAGGAGAGATGGGGGGGCTCTGGATCAGGGGTGCAGGGACAGGATGAGGGGTAACAGGTATAAGCTGGAAGATGAGATATTGGGAAGAAATATTTTCCTGTGGGGGTGGTGAGGCAGTGGCCCAGGTTGCCCAGAGAAGCTGTGGATGCCCCATCCCTGGAGGGGTTCAAGGCCAGGCTGGATGAGGCTTTGGGCAACCTGGGCTGGTGGGAGGTGTCCCTGCCCATGGCAGGGGGTGGGACTGATCTTTAAAGTCTGTTCCAACCCAGACCATTCTGTGATTCTGTATTGGGTTGGGATACACGTAGTATGACCATCCCAGCCTGCTTCCCATTGCTGTGGTGTTGTTGCCTGCAACACTAGAGTTGTTATTTGTCAACAAAATATCATGGGTTTCTACTCAAACTGTAGCTCTCGCTGCTTACCATGAGAGTTAGTAAAACTAGGTGTAACAGTGAGGTGTAGTCTGAGCATTCAGTAATGCACGTGCTTGCAAGGGCCATGGGGTCTGAAGACGGTGGCGTTGGGGAATACGGGTTGTGTCCATTACAGATGGCAATGCAGATGCATGATGGCAAGTCAAGGAGCACGTCTGGCATCTCTCTGCTCCCTGCTGCAGGTTCCCAAGGGTGGTGTAGCTGTAAGTAAAGGGAGTACAGTCAGATCAGCATTATCAGGTGCATTTGGAGTATCGTTGGTAAAATAACGGGGCTACCAGCATCTATAGCTGCATGACGAGTTTCTCTGCTGGGTGATGTAGTGCTGGTGTTCCACTTGTTCTGGAAAATATGCTTAGTTTTTACATAAATTACCTTCAGAAGCTCCTATAGTAACTTTTCCTCAAGATAAATAAACATGATTATGGCTTGAGTGGTACCTCACGCTGACCTGCATGCTGGCGTCAGATGAACGAGCAGCCCGAGTGAATCCCCCCGTTATCGTACTATTAGGCCGGATTTTGTAGCACTGCTAATTTTACATCCATCCTGTCCCATTTAGGAGGAGTTTTTATTTCATAGCTATTGCATATGGTTAGGAAGTGTCCCTTTCCACACATCATAATTCATTTTTCCATTGGCTTCTATTGCGTAACACGACACAAGCATGAAAAATCCTCTTCTCCAGTCTCAAGAAGCCCCATTTCATATCATCGTGCGGAGTCTTGCGGTTTGTACGTGGTGTTGTGAAGATAACAAATCCTGCTTCGTAGCCTTATGTAAGACCTACTGGCTTCAATCACGCCTTGTAACTCACTGACTGCCCTATTAAAATCATAACGCAATTTATATTGGCTTTTACTGCATGTTGTAACATGATGATAGGCCCTTGTCATCTGATGCCTTTTGGCTTTTTTTAACAAATCGGAATGTCACAGCCCACCTTTTTGTATTCTAATGTAATGAACTCTTTCCACAGCTCTGTCTGATGCTTATTGGCTTCTATGGGAGATCCTGTTCCTAATTTAATGAGTCCCTCTTTGCGTCATAATGTAATTCATGTCGGCTTTTACAGCATATCCTCGCACACCAGCACCAAATCGTATCGTGTCATAAAGCTGAGTGGCTTCTAATGGACATCACACTTCCGTAACCCCGTCACATGCCGTAACGCTCGTCTCTGCTCCTCTGACACGTTGCAGAAGCCCGGCAGCTCTGCAGACTGGCTGCTCCGGCCGTCAGCCCTGCCAGGGCAGAGCCGCTGCAGGCTCTGGTGCATGTCACAGGCGTGTTTTAAAGGCTGTCTTAGAGAAATGCCACCTGCCAGACTGGAACGACTCGCTCGGTCCTCCTTGGTTATCGCATAGATAGCAGGTCCTTCTCTCTGTGTGTTTGAAGCACGTGTAGGGTTTATCCTGCATAAACTTTCAATGGGCCATTTATGTGCTTCATTAGCAAACTATAATTTTAGGGCTGGGATTGTTGTTTTTTCTATTCTCAAATACATTTTGGGCTTTTATAGAATCGTAGAATCCCAGAGTGGTTTGGGTTGGAAGGGACCTTAAAGCCCATCCAGTCCCACCCCCTGCCATGGGCAGGCACACCTCCCCGCAGCCCAGGTTGCTCAAAGTCTCATCCAGCCCCCCTCCAGGGATGGGGCATCCACAGCTTCTCTGGGCAACCTGGGCCACTGCCTCACCCCCCGCACAGGAAAGAAGTTCTTTCTAATATCTAGTCTGAATCTGCCCTCTTCCAGTTTAAATCCATTACCCCTTGTCCTGACACTACATGCCTGTGTAAAAAGTCCCTCCCCATCTCTCCTGTAGCCCCCTTCAGCTACTGGAAGGATTATATTGTCTAGGGGAAGGTTTTCCACAGTGGAAAATCAGAAAACACCTTTTCCAGTTCGTATTATGGCAATTCGAGTGCTCCTCTCTGAAGGCAGAAGAGATGGTGGCCGGGTGCTCTCCTCTCCTGGGGCTCCGGGCTGCGGATGTACCTGCCTGCTGTCCCCGAGGTCCCTAGGGCAGTAAATACAGGATTTCACTGACTTCCCTTGTGGCCTTTAATGTTGTTCAGAAGAAAAGGATACACAAATATTTACTGCTCCAAGCTGGAATATGAGATAGCATTGGTTTCAGGGTGTGCAGGTCAGTCTGCTGATTTAGGACCTAATGCTGGTTCCTCTTAAAGTGTCTCTCAGTAGGGTTCAGGTGTCTTAAATATTGTCAGTATTGTAAAGCAGATGCTGAAAATGGGTTTTATTTTCCCAAATTTCAAATGTGTACAGCTTGTCTAGTCCCCTTAGCCTTTATTTGTAGGTGATAGGGAGAAATGACAAAGCCAGTACATTGTCATTGGATTTAGTATAGAAATCTCCTTGTAGCTGAGGTGAACTGCTTCCTGAAAATGTTTTGTGTTTCCCCCTGCCACTGATGGAAAATGGGATCTGATGACTAGTTAGATGGAGAATCCCCCTCTTGGTAAGATGACTGACTGTAAAAATATTACAGCCAGGAGGTACTGTAAAGTACACATTTCAGGTTTTTTGAAAAACTTTCCATCATGTTTTGTGTTCTTCTGAAGTTTTCATCACCTTGTAATGATTTAGCTTTTCTCCTTTTCTTATCTGTTCCCTTGCAGCATGTTTCTTCGCTCCATGCACCTTTTTTTTTTTTTTTTTTTTCTTTTCACCTGACATGCATCCAGGATGGTGCTGGTTGTTACCGAGTGCTGTTTGCCAGGGTTCAGTAGGATCTCCCTTCTCCAGTCCCTGGGAAGAGCTGATGAAGTGCGTTTCAGCAGCCTAAACACGTGGATGTGTGCAGTGCTGAGAAAGCAGGTGCACGGGGAGACCACTGAAGGATTAGTGATTTTGACACAAGCCTGATCTTTTCTGAATGCTCCTAACGAGCTGTGCGTTCCCTCTCTGATTCTCCATGGTGCTATAAAAGAGTAATCCTTGGCCAGGGTTTCAGGCTGACATGGAATGTGGTCTTTCTAAGGGAGCTATCGTTACAACTCTTCATAATTCATCTATTATTTCATATATTGCACTGCAGATTATAGATCTGATAGCAATTATTTCATAACTGAGCTCCTTTTAACGCTGTCACAGAATTTAATTCCCTGTAAAAGAGGAAGTGATGGACTTTTGATTTTTATGGGACAACCTGTTCTAATTGCTTCTCAAGCTCTGGTGAAAGAAAAAACTGGTATGTCAGAACTTGGGAAGGGAAACATGAGCTTCTAACCACTGTGCTGCTCTAAGTTGGAAGTTGGGATAGCTCAAGTCCCTGTTCTTTTCTGTGGGCTGGGTTCATCAGCCCGATCGTACTGACATTGACTCATGATGACCTTATCTTCCCATGAGATATATTTTGCTGAAGTGGGAGGAAAGATCCTGGTACATGGAGTATGAAATGGGACGCACGGAAGGTGGTGGGGTCAGAGTGGAGCTCCTAAAAAGCCAAGACTCTGTGTAGCTGAGGCTGGCGGGGGACTGGATGGAGGGGTCTCCTAGAGGTCCACTCGTCCAGTCCCCCTGTCCGGGGGGCTCTCAAGTATGTCCAGTCAGATCTGGAATTAGAGCTGAGGATGGAGGACTGTGCGAGCACGTCAGTGAAGGTAACGGGTGAAGTGTTGTCTGGACAGAGCAGTAATATGAAAAAAGACGTTGCTGCTGAGTACCACTCATCCTGCCAAGTATGCTGGTAATGTGATGGTAAATTGGAAAGCATCATCATTTTAACATTCAGGGTTTTAGAGAGATTTATAACTTTATAGACTTAGAAGTAGAGCTTGGTGCTCAAGGTAGTTTTATCTTCATTATCTGTGCCTAGCAAATTCAATAGTTGTACCGTTTCCCTGTCTGTGAGTTACCTATTAGCAGTTATTGGTCACAGATTGACTTGCTATAAAGATAAAATCTATGCACCATATGAAAACAAGCACAGATAATTTCAGTAAATAGATGTAGAGTCTGAAATCATAATTCCAGTGACTATTTTATAGATACTGGTATTGGAGCTAAAATAGTAGAACAAACAAGTTTCATAGTGGAGTGTCTTTCAGGGAAGTGACTATTGCCTCCTGGTGTGTGCTGGTGAATAGTGCTGCTGTAACCCTCCCTTGTGACACGTCCTGTCCTCCAGCGAAGGACGCCTGGATGTGACAGCTTTGTTGCCCAGCTGTAGAATGCACTGGGTAGGTGCTGCTGGGAAACCCAGATCCTCTCCAGATCTTCTGTTTACACAGGCGGTGTTTGGCTCTCAGTCTGGGCTAGCTTGCCTGAAGCAATTAAGTATAACACTCACTTGGGGGGAGTGAAGTGATTATTTAATATTTTCTAACTATGTCTGAGTCATGTGTTAGATGGCCCTCGCAGTTTTTTGGGCAAATATGCAAAAAAGATGATGCAAATCTTCACCTGGTTCAAGTGCACAGCTGTTTGGTTTGTGAGGCTGCGGCACTTGTGAAGCTCAAACTCAATTTACGGCGTGCGGTCGGGGAAGGAGTGAGCTGGCTCTGGCAGCCCACCTGGCTCCCGCAGCCCCTCCAGTGACTCACCCCCCCGGCTGCCATCCCCCCTCTCACGTCTTGTGTTACAGGTCGCAGGCACGGGCAGGGAGCGGAGGGGCTCTGGTCACACCTGCGCTGGTGCCACCGTGGACGAGATAGCTGGATGCCACCTCCTCATGTGGGAGCAGAGACAGGTCCAAAATCTTTTCCCCTTATTACGGATAGATCCAGAACGTGCTGCTCTTAAAAGCAGGCACTGCAGGGTTTTGTTTTTTATTCCCAAGTCTCAGTTTTACTAGTTACTTCATTTTACAAGTTGGAGAGCTCTGCCCTTGGCTGGTAGGTCTAGACAATTTATTTACTAAACTCTTGTGGCTGCTTAGATACTGAGCTGGCTTGTGCATGCAGTGCTGTTATGAAGCTGTTCAGGTGGTGAGTGGATCCCGTAGGTACCGTAAGCAGGGTGAGTGAACACCAGCCTGCCTGCCAGCGTGGGCGCTGCTGCCGGAGGGCTGTTTGCCGGTCCCTCTGGGCCCCAGCGTCACCCTGTCAGAGCGGATGGGCAGCGGTCCCTGCGGGGGAGAGAGCTGGAAGCCATGGTGACAGCAGAGAGCGAAGGTCTCAACCCACCAGAGCAGCTGTGTGTTATAAAGAGAATGAGACATTTTGTTCATCTGCTGGATTTCGGGTCAGATGTGGGCCTAAGTTTTGCCCTTGCTGTATGTGTATTTATGTGCATTAGCCGAGGTGAGGCCAGCACTGGAGTCTCACATAAGGCTGATACCCTGTTTCCTTGCTGCTCTTTCCACCCTGCCAGCCTGTCTCCCTTGCGGATCATTTTGCCAAGAAGAAAAAAGTGTTTTGCTTAAGCAGAATGATCTCTCCTGCTGACAGCAGAGCACGTGAGCTCGTGTATCTCCCAAAAGTGAGGCACAACTGAAGCAAGAGCACAATAAATAACATCAGAGTTCTTTTCATCTGGAGCAGATGATGCGGAGAGCACCCCATTCCCGCTGCTTGTCTTGCAAAGTAGGTTTTATCTCCCACTCCTGCCCAGAGGAAGGAAAAATGAAGACATCTTTGAAATTCCCTTTACATTCTTTCCTGAGACAAGCTCTTTTTCCTGCTG
>NW_010107943.1:26364-30579 GCF_000699245.1 Pterocles gutturalis
TTACTTGCTGGTTGTGCCAAAAAAGCCACCTGCTTGTGTGCAGCCCAGTAACTCCCTTGTATAAACGTCTGACAGCCTCTGCTGAGATGAGCTGTGCTCACGGGGCTGTGAAAGGGCACTCCAGGGGCTGTGGTCCAGGAGGGGATGGATGCTCAACAAATTTTGCCTAAATCTTGTAGGAAAGATAGTGGTGGAAATAAAAAATTCAAATTAACTGCTAGCAGCCTGTTGCTGTCTGGGAATTTCATTGTTAAAAGGGAGATTTCTGGGGCATTTATGTTGCAATGATGGTTTTTTATGGGACATGGTTTGCCTAGAGATTATAGTTTAACTTGATTATGAGAATACAGAATGGTGGCTTGGTGAGGTTTTCATCTTTACACAGTTTACAGTGCGTTTATGTATAGCTTCTTAGTGTGTTATGCTTGTTACCTTTATTTAGTATGTCAGGATTTGCTAGGACTGTGACCTTGGAAGCAACGGGCAAAGATACGGAGGACAGTGTTTGGATTTCCTACGTTGGAAGGACATAGTGTAACCTGTTCAAGGTATAGAAAGACTATTGTGTCCAGTTTCAGCTGTGGTAGGAGCTTTGATAGAAAAACAGGTGAATTAAATTTCAAAAGCTTCCAATCAGATAAAATGAGGAACATATGAAGTACCGTAGGCTGGCACTGTTTATTAGAAAATGGCCCATGAAGGAAAATTGGCTAAACTTTAAAGAGGTGCTGGAGTTGGCTCGGGGGGAGCGAATATATCTTTACATAAAACTAAACGTAAAACTTGAAAACCAATGTGGATGAGTGATAAGTTGTTAAAGTTAATTGTGAGTGAAAATAGAGCTGTAGAGCTACAGGGAGCAGTGGAGTACGGGGTTGTTGGAGGGATTTACAAGGACAAAGCTGCCGTACAAACAGGATTTAAAGGGCAAAATGGAGAGTAAGTAGTTAAGGCCATTAAGCTAAGGAGTACTTTGGTGAATAAAGAGGTGAAGTGAATCAGAGGGGCTGCTCCTGGGATACTTACTCTTTGCTCAAAAAAAAACCCCCAAATGCTCCCCAAGGATTCAGTTCCATTTAATACTGTACTGCTAAATGGTGCAGCTCTTCCAAGGAACTCTAAAGCGCCTGAGTTCGATTACCTGTTATGCCTATTGTCACTACTAGTAATTATTATTAATTATTATATCATTTATATAACTACTACAAGGTAAATATATATGATTATACATTGTGTGCTCTAACTGTGTAGCAATGTATATTGAGATACAGGTTAATACAGTGCATATAGTATGATATCCATACGGTAAGATACTTATCTAGCTTATAAACAGGCTTATGCATTAAATGCGTCCTGGAGGAGACTGTTATGGATACATCATATTATGTAACAGTGTACATCATGTAATACAGTGGTATGACAATATTATTTATCTGTAATAATGACAACAGGAGAGGTGCTGGCCCTTGCAGGCTATAGGTAACTACCGATCAGGAGGGTTTCAAAGTCGTGCAGGCATTGTAATATTGCAGCTTGCTTTGCTACGACCTTAATTTTATTCGCTCATGTGCATCCGGTGACAAAGATGGGGTTAGAAGAGTGTTATTTGCATCATTATACCCCTTGGGGATGCAGACAGCAGAGGTCAGAGCCTGATCCTGCACGGTGCTGGGGGGTGTGGAGCACCCCTACCCCAGGAGGGACACTCTGCGGGACTCAGACTGCTGCGCCGTGCCCAGGGGACCCTTCTGCCTCCCCACTGCTCCCACACTGCTGTGGCTGTGACGTTCTCTCCAGGAAGGTCTTCATTTTGTCTGTTTCTAAGGAAGATTTAGGTATGTAGGTAGCAAGTAGCCCAGCTTCTTGTACCCTTCCAGCTTCTCCAGAGCAGCACGGATGTCTTCAGGTGCATGAAAATAGGTTGTCCTCTGCAGATGCAGCCTCTGGTAATGGACCAATTTATTTTAACATTTAGTTATCCATCTAACAACAGCAAAGAAGCAGCTCTCAAAAAAAAAAAAAACCCCACCTGAAAATAAATAAGCAGTACGGATGGACTCAGACCCAGTAACACTGGAGTTCACACACAAACATATAATGCAAGTATGGGAGCAGTGGAAGCAGCCACTGAGCCCTTTCCATCAAGAGGGTTACTCTAGGAGGCCTTCCTTGAATTCTGCAGTGTTTCATGTATGGTCTTTCTTACTCCTGTGGTTTCTAATGGCAGTAATTTTTTTGTCTGTCTCTGTGGAAACTAGTTCTGCTGATGCCTCACTGGATAATGTCAACCCTCCTTCATCTGCGTTGTGTTGGCAGCCCTCAGTCATCACCAATTGTAACAGATTAACCCTTTTTTCCTAAATATTCTCTTTATCAGTGGTAAGGGTGTTTATTTGCTCAAATTGAGCTCGCCTTTTAGTCGGGTTGGCAGTAATATTGCTCTGGGCAGGAAGAAGCTATTTTTCCAATTTGTTGGAACTCAGCAGGATTTATTATTCAAAACCATGAGATTATGTTTAAGGTAACTGAAGCTATTAAGAACCCTTGTTCGCAGTCATATGGTCCTTCTTCCTCCACGTTCTTATCTCCTGGGCTAAGCTTGAGGTGACACCTGCATAATTCACCAGAACTGCTGTATTCAGTTGCGTTAGTGGTAAATCCACGTGTGAGGGATCTCAAATGGACCAGTGTGATGCTTAGAGATGTTGAAGTAAGTGTTTCTTTAATAAAACATAAGTTGAAGGACGCTATGCCAGGAAAGGAGTATTTGCTGATTGGATTTATGAAACGCAGCTGAAGTTTGGGTTGGTTGTTCTTTTTTCACTATTGATGTGTGCTGCTGATTTTGGCAGTTTGAAGGTTGCAAAAAGCATTAAAAACCCGGTATGGATGGTAAGGAGTTGGCAGTCATCTCCCTCTGGAAGAAGTTTGTTTTGAATGTTTATTTGTAGCAACAGTCGTTGGCATTATTGGTGTGCTGCGTTATGTCGAGTCAGGGAGCTCTGTGCATTTATTTTATAGGGATTTTTCTCATCGCTCAGTGCTTTTCCCTCTTAGGCTGGAAATATATCCCTTGATAAAAAGATTCCCATTCATTAGTCAATATTTGTTTTTCCTCTTAACTGTTCCATTTAAGACTCAATTTGTTGGACCCTTACATTGTACTTAGAACAACGTGGGGTTTCTGTGACGTTAGGAGACAGTACAGCCAGTGACCAGAGCACATGTCGAGCTATGGAGCTCTCTTTCCCGTACCCACTGATAAAGGCACCAAAACTGCACTGAAATATTAATAGCCATTGAGTACCTTGTTCTTGTAATTCTTTAAAAAGATGGTGATAAACACCTAGGCATGTCTTTGGAGATCTGGGCCTAATGACTTTCTCTTTTTTGCCTCCAAAAATGCTTTTTTCTACTTGCTAACGCTTTACCCGCGTGCTTCCTTTTGAGTGATGTGCGCGTTTGCTGTGCTTTGCCGGCTGAGTTCTTTGGCAGGAGATAGGACAGACCCAGCCCTGGGGTGTTCCTGTCCAACCCCTTACCTTACTGCTGAGGGAGAATGGGAACGGCAAACCTCGGGCAGTGAGCACAACCCGAACGGCCCAACATTTTGTGTCTAGACGTGGCCTGCATATGGAGGAGGCTGTAGACGCGGGCAGGAGGAAGGCTTCTGCTAGATGTGCGTGTGGCTGGGCGGTTCTGCTGTGCCTTGGTGGCACGGCGATGCCACCCAGAGAGCAGGACCAGTGCCGGGGTCTGCAGCTTCTGGCCGCGGAGGATGGGCTGTCCTAGTGCTCTTAAATGCAATAATGCCCCAATGCAAGTAGACAGTATGTTTTTCTCTCTATGCCAAATGCATCTTCAATAGATGTCCCCAGCCAGTTGGTTTTTGTTTTTGTGTGCTTTGTTTTTTTTTTGGCAGGGGGGGAATGCACAGCTTTTTAATGCCTAGGAAGGAATGCATAACTTCTTAAAGTAAGGCACAGGATTTAAAGTGAATTAAGGTTATTATTTATTTTTAGGATAAGTGCAGAGTAAATAATTGATTCAATCCTTACCTCGTTGCTTAATGAAATGTCTCTTCCCTGAAAAAATCCAGCACCCAAAGTCTATCACTGTGAGCTGGACAACAGCAGCTCCCCAGAAAACCACTCGTGCCCGTAATCCAAGAAAGCATCATAGAGTCACAGAATGGTTTGGGTTGGGAGGGACCTT
>NW_010107943.1:30928-36782 GCF_000699245.1 Pterocles gutturalis
AACTCTCTCAGCCTGTCCTCGCACGGGAGCTGCTCCAGCCTCGGACCATCTCCGTGGCTCCTCTGCCCTGTCTCCAACAGCTCCGTGTCTTTTTTATGTTGGGGGCCCCACAGCTGAACATCGTACTCCAGGTGGGGTCTCACGAGGGCAGAGCAGAGGGGGAGAATCACCTCCTTTGACCTGCTGCTGGTCACGGTTTGCTTTCATTTTGACATAAAAACAATAATTTGCTCTTATTTTGAAATGTCTTGCCAGTTTCAGGGGTTGTGAGCCGTGTGGATGGGTTTGGGTTGGTGTTGGGTACCAGCACAGGGGCTGTGGGAGGTGTTGTCACGGAGCCTTTGCCGCAGGGCACTGCGGGAGGTCAGGTGTGACCACAGGCGCCTGGGAGAGCGGCAGGTTTGTGAGATCCAGAAGTGGTGGGATAATTTTATGGAACACTGGAAGGATGGAGGTCATAATATGAACCATCTTCACATCTCAGCTCCCAGCTTCTTTCTTCTTAAGTGTAGTTAGAACAGGGAATCCCTAACTTTGCGTAGCAGTTAATAATTTTGAAGCTGTTGCCATGGGTTACCACAGCTCCTCTGTGTGCTGCAGATGCACAGGTCTGCACAAAGCACATCTTGCTGAGATTGAAAGGTGCTTTGGCTAAGCTCCTGTGGCATTGCAAAGATGAAGAAAATTAAACAGACATCTTCAGTGAGGTTCCAGCAGGAGGAAGATGCTAAATCAACAGGAAAAAAATGTCTTTAATGGCATTTTTTTCACTAAATGTAGATAGAAATGAACTAGGATGTCAGGATATTATTTCATTACATTTTCCTGCCGTTAAATGATCCTTTGTTGGCCTTGACTACTTCTGCTCTGTATTTTATAATTATTCCAGAATTGTGAATCATTTCTGATGTGACTCAGTTGCAGTAAATATTGTCCAAATAAACAGTGAGAGATGCTCAGCAGTGCAGCGTTTCAGTGATACAGGTTTTGTACTCTGTATAACAAAGGAGTTCTTCAAAAACCCCATCCTTTCATGAGACAGGAAGGATACAACAGCAGTGCCAGTACTCATTCATCTCCACCCACCAGCTTTGTCCTTCAGCTGGAGCTTGGGCCAAGCTCATGTTTTCAGCTGCACAGCAACTGCCTGGCTGGTATCCTCAGGTGGAAGAGATGTTGATAAATGACAGAGAAAATACCCTTTAAAAAAGAGTTAAAAATAGGGAACGGGGGTCATCATCTGCCTGTTGAGATGCTGAAAGCTGTTGTGGTTTAATGGTGTGTGTGCCGGTATTTGGCACGTTGTCCAGTTTCTCGTAGTTAGTAGTGAGAACTGACATCCTTCATTTTACTCAGAATTGTGTTCTCAGGCTTCCAGGCTTTTAAACAGCATCATTTAAATACTGTCATTATGGCTGTTAGTCTAGGAGGGAGCAGAAGAATGTTTCTGAGAGCTCAAACCTGCTTTAAATCACAGCAGCAGTAACGCCCAGGCAAAGATCATTACAGCTAGCTAAGCGGTGATGAAAACAGATCCTGGCTTTTTTTTTTTTCCTCCCCACCTTTTGGAACATGGTGGTAAATCTGGAATAAATTCCCCATCAGTTCCTCTGAAATCAGCAGAGCAGAACCTGACCCGTCTGGTAGGTTCCTGGGCTTTAAGAGCAGGAGCAGTCTCAGAGGCTAATCCCATTTTCTGTGGAAGTGAAGCTGCAGTCTTCTAGATATTAGTGCACCAATCCCAGAAAGATACAGTGGAATACTGTGCGATCTCACTTTGCATTACTACATCATGGGCTCTTAAAATTCACCGTACAGCGACTCCAGGGGACATGGTATTTGCAAGCAGCATCTGGCGCAGCAAACGCGAACCTGTTCTGTTGAAAGAATCTGTGCTGGGCTTGGGGTGAGGGGTTATTGTAAGATAGCTGGGAAAAAGGCTTGTGACTCAGGACAGCGTTGGTGGGAGGTATTACTCAGATCCGTGTGAACCCTCAGTAAAGCTCAGTACAGTTTTTGAGCTGTGGTTTTGGCCAGCTCTGACATTTTCTGTGTCAGTCGGTTCCTTTGTTTGGACCACGGTTGATTTAAACATTATTTTTGTGTGTGGATCCATTGACTTTTTTTTTTTTTTTTTTTTCCCCTTATCCTTTGGTTAGAAATAATTTTGAGGGAGATGATTTAAATAAGGACTGATGTGTCCTGGCTGGGCTGCCTGCGGCTGAGAAACACATTCTTCGCCACTGAACTACAGGCTTTCTGTCTGCTCGCTCTTTGCGGCCGGCCGGGATATTGAACATCTTGGAACAGTAAAGCGTTTGCTGCTCTCCTTAGGGACACCTAGTATATTTTATGACAAAGGCTTTATACCAGCAATAGCTGTCTGAGTTCACAGACCCTGTTTCTTCAAAGTATTTCAGGAATTTGACTGGCGTAGGAAAGAGAACTTCAGTGTCTCCTTAAGAATAAGCAAATGAATGAATTTAATTGTGAGAGTACACAGGCTTATTTGTTTTAAGTCCCACGCACTTTTGTTGGCGCAGATTTTCCAGTCTTTATGAAAGGTGGAGAAACCCTGTGACTGGGAATTAAAAAAAAAAAAAAAAAGGAAAAATTCTGTGCCTTGTAAGAAAAGAAAACAACACGTTGTGATAAGCAAGTGCTTCCAGTGTAGAGAGTGGTTGGAGACGTGGCTTTAGAACGAGGATCCCAGATTTGCATTCTTGTTGCCACCACTGCTTGCACGTGTTGCTTTGGGAGAACTTCTGAACCTCTGAAACAGAATTTGGTGTTCTTCCCTACAACCTCCATAAACAGCTCATGTTGTAATTAATTCGTTGAGGATATGCTGTTCCCGGAGTTTATCGATGTTTCAGGTACTGTGAAGGCTTCCTAAGTGTTGGAAAGTTGTTGAAATCTCCAATGCTTAGATGAGAAGTCTTCCCAGATGGAAAACTCTGCTGGGTCAGTTTGTTAGGATATCAGCGGAGAGAGCCGAGGGCTGGTGACATAACCCAGGCAAAGCAAAACGCCATGAGGTGTGCGTGAAGCTGGAGGAGTCTGTCTGTATATTTGCCACGAAAAGCTTGCAGGCGTTTCTGTACAGAGCAGATCAGCTGTGAATCTGTGACGGGCAGAGGAGGATGGAGCACGCAGCAGGTACTCCGTGGCACGCCGTGCCCAGCGCTGTGCGGGCTCCGCGGGAGACAGCTCTGATCCACCCAAGCACAAGGAACCAAGCTCCCATTGTGATGTGAAAAACCTTGGTGAGCACAGAATGGAAACGAAAAACAAGCCAAGAACTCCCCCTCTGTTTGAATAACCCTTTTGAGCATTAGCAACAATAAAACAACATCCTGAAATGGAAAAGGTAATTATCTTTCTCCCTCCAAAGCATCTGTTCCCCCTTAAACCTTTTTTTTTTTTTTTTTCCCCCAAAGCTTTTAACAGCATAAAATGGGAGTAAACCGTTCTCTTGACACCTGCAGCTCCGTGTTGGGACCGCTGCTGGCTGCTCTGATGTACGAGGGAGTCGATCCGTGCGTTTGAGGGAGCAAAGCTACTGGAAAGGATTGCGCTGTTCGTTAACAGCTGGCTTGTGCTGAGCAAATGTAATCGCTGTCTTCAGTGTAATTAATGACTCGTTTAGCACATAAAGGGAATTGAATAGATATTATGTTCCTGGCTCTGAGCAAACAGTTGATTTTCTGCCATACAAAAATCTGTTAGAAAAGCTGGATGTATAGCAAGCAAATAGAAATTCCATGGCGTGGATTCTCTCTTGGCCGACATGCAGGGAAGAGAGGAATCTCTAATGTGGAGACCTCTGAGTGTGAAATCCTGTAAAGCGGCTTACTGCAGATGTTAGTGCCGGGGTCCAATTTGTTGCATCTTTTATGTATGAACATTTTTTCAGTTCAGTCTTTGACACTAAACTAGGCTTTGTAAAATCAGCCTCGCAGAGCGTGTGATGGAAACATTGCCGTGTTTAAAAATCCCAGTGAAAGGCGGCGAATAACCACATCCTAGATGATTCCTACAGTATTTGCAAATCAACCGCTTCAGCACGGAGCTTGTGTATGAAACTATTAAAGTGACTTTCAAATGGAAACGATTATCAATATGGCAAGAGTGTTACTGGCATAGAGGAGTACGAAAGAGTGACCCTGTGTTAGCAGAAATAAGGAAGAATATTCTTTGTTTCTTTCCTGTAGGAACATCAAGAACTGTTGATAAACACAAATAAAGACAATATATAAATAAAGGAAGGTAATGGATTTAATCAGAGTAACAGTTGGAAAAAATAACTTGGGGCATGTACTTTTTTCTCTAGATCAAAAGCTTTGAAACTGTATGTGAGTTGGGAAGAGTTGCTCTGATTTCCGTGTCAGCGAGTGGTTCGGGGTATCGAGAGGACCTTGTGCGTGCCTGCAGCAGAGGGAGGGTGCTGGAAGGGAGGAGGAACAAAGTTGTTAGAACCTGTAAAAAAGAGACAGAAGGGTGTAAATTATTGTTTAAATTGGCTATGTCTTGTCTCACTAGAGCCCAGCTGACTCTGGGATAACTGCCTTTTGCTACCTCCAGCTTGTCACATCAAAAAAGCCCGTGGTGTAAAAATCAGTGGGAATCTGGTGGAGTTACCGTGAGTGTCCAAGTACATCTGAAGAGTATTGCTGTCATGTAACTTCTACTTCAGAGACTCTTTCAAAATAATTTAAATGGAAAGGTGGAATGAAACACGTCTTTGGAGGATTTTTTGGTATGTAGCTTTCTCCACATTTGGTTATTCAGGGGGTCTTCTGACAGTGAGTGGGTGATCCAGCCCAACTCCAAGAGCTTGGAAATGCACGTTGTCTTTGCTTGGCCAACTGGCTTGGTTCATTCTCGCCAAAGTTTGCATTAAACCACTGCTAGACTGGAGTAGGGGAGGGTTGCTGCACATAAACCAGCACCTCCTGATGTTTTACAGCCAGTGCAACCAGACTTTCCCATCTGCTGAAGAGGTGGGCTTAGAAAAAACAGAAAACAAATCCCACCTGCAGTAAATCATCATGTAGCTGGAGAGGGGCTGGCCCCCGAGGATTTAGGGATGCAGCTTTAGCCCAGCTGCTGTGGTTTAGCTGAGAGGGCACCTTGTTAAACACAGAAGGAAAGAATCTCAAGGCAAAGAGCTGACCATCCTGTAGGTGAGATGTCCCAAGCTTTGTGCAGGTTGTGAGGATGGACAAGGATGTAAATACTGTTTGTCCAATCATGGAAATGCATAAGGAAGCTGTTCCTTTGAGTACAGTAGACTTGATTGAAGATAGGCACTGGAGAACTGAAAAAATACTTCTGAATTAGCAGAAGTAATACAAAAATAAATTGTTAATGTAATACACATGTTTATGAAATGTATTTGTCCTGTAGTTTTCTGCTCTATAGTATTTGCTGAGGCACCGGTGCACAGCAGTCGTGATGCTCTGATGTGGCAGTGCTGGAGCCTGGCTTTGGGGATTATGGAAGGGAATTTTTTTTGGACCTCCCCTTTGACAGTTGCTTATTTTCTCAGCTCTGAACGATCTCAGATTTATGCATTTGCAAAAGTTAGCCAGGGACGTGTTGTGTGAGCCATGGGTGTCTTTCTCGTCCTCCTGCTGTGCCCAGCACACAGCCACCCACCCTGGAGCGAGCACAATGGCAAAAGAGAACAAACACAATTCCGGTCATGTTACCTACCCTGGCTGTGCAGCATCCCTCCAAGATCAGTTCACGCCGTAGTACAGTGCAGTATTGTTGTAAGTAAAGTCTGAATAACTCAGCTGAAATTTTTTTTGTTGCATTTTTACCTCTTCTTCTATGACTTGGAAGAGCG